>NW_017731692.1:92960-118364 GCF_001890085.2 Hipposideros armiger
GGGCAGTGTCACTGGCCCTCATATGTGGGATCCGAACCGGGGCCCTCTGGTATCCCAAGCGAGTTCTTAACCATCGCGCCACTCGGCCGGCCCATCCTCTGACCATTCTTGACATGGCTTCTTATTTATATCCTTAGTTATAAAACTGTTCAGCTAAACTTCAGATGGCTCTCCAGGTTGATTGTTCTATAATTTAGTTGTAATTTTAATGTGTTCACGGAAGGAAGCAAGCCAAAAGTTTATCTACTTTGCCATCTTGGATCTCCTCCTCTCTTCCAGTTTTCTTTTTGTCCAATGTCTTAATAGTCAAGAAAGGCTTCTGGACATTAATAGGAGCAAAATACCAGGGCATACTTTGTCTGAGCCAGTCCTTTCTCATTTTTGTTTGTGGCTCAGAATCATCTGGAGAACTTGTTAAAATGCAGATTCCTGGGCTGCAACCCCCAGAGTTATCGACTCAATAGGTCTGAGAAGGGGCCCCCAAAGGTGCATTTTTATCAAGCTTTCTGGTAATGCTGATGCTGCAGGTCAGAACACCACATTTTGAGTAGCACTAGCCTAAAACACAGTGAGGACACCAGGCTGCCATCTACATCCAGTGCAGTGAGCACTGTGCAGATAATAACCTGGGGATTTTAGCAGTCGTAGGGAACAGTCAGTGCGATAGATGCATGCAGAGCTAAACCTCTAAGGAAATGGGGATGGTCCCTTTTCCCACTGTTAGTTAATGAGTGTGGTGGTAACTAAACTATTGGCTAATTACCACGTTTGCAGGAAGCATCCCAGGTTAGTGCTAGGAGCTTCTGGCCACTAGGGGGAGCCAGGACTATTTCTTCACAGGCCTAAGGGTCTGAGAAGAGGAAAAGTACTGGAGAGGGTGGTGAGCAAAGCTTTTCAGAGAATGCGGCAACATTCTGCATGGAGACATACACACCACTGCAATGATGTGCACAGACACCACAGAGAACTAGGGTTCGGTGGGGAGGGGTATTGTTTCTTTTTCATGTTGTTTGGTTTGTCTTCCACTGTTTCAAAGTGCACTCAGGTTAACCCTGTTATGCAATAGATGACTTGTGGTAGGAGATGGAACAAAGTTTGCTATCCCTAATTTGTAGAGGGAGCAAGGGAAGAGAGCGAAAAGGGCTTGTGCAAGGTGACAGTGAGGGCAGGCTGGGCTGGTTGGACCAAAATGTTTCTTGCCCAGGTGTGCTGTGGATGGGATGCAATCCTGGAGGTGAGCTGTGAGGTCTCTGTAGACCCCAGTGTTATGGTGCTGACGAGGCTGTGCTCCCTGGGTGTGGGGAAGGAGAAGGAATTCTTTAGGAAGAAAAAGACTGAGTCAAGGCAGTCCTAGAAGCTATCACGACAAAACAACCAAGAGGTATTTTTCTTGCCATGCACTTGCAAAGAAGTGTGATCTGGGTTATCACATGTCCCTTTTTCATGGCCCATTAGCCAGTGTCACCTGGGGATGTGCACCTTCCAAACACAACATCAGGCAGCAGAGGTCACAGAGTGGCCTCTAACCAAGAACTAACTGGCCACCTTACATTTTTGTGGCATCCCTGCCTAATGGTGGAGGCACCATTAGGCCCTTTCCCCACAGCACCAACGAGCTTTGGAAGGAGCTTGATCTCTCACAGATTATTTAGAAGGGATTTGCATTTCAGCCATCAAAAACCCTTTTCTTGGCATGATAGTGGCCACATAGTGGTTTGGAAATAAAGTTATGAATCCATATCACATTGGGATATGTGGGGTCATTGGTGGGCCCAGTGTGTGTTTTGAACCCTAATTCATTTGAAGGACACATTTCTCTGATGTTTCTGTGCATGTGTGTGTTTGTGTGTGCATGTGGGTGTACAGCCTCTATGGCAAATTATAGTGACAGAACAGCTACTGTAAAAATTTGGTTTGGGGACGTGGTGTATATTTCCTGGGTCCACCCATACTTCCCCTAAGAGAGGTCCTTACCTCTCACCCCCAATGATCCTCTAGTTAGCTTATTAACATTCTCCTGGTCCTGTGACCAACACAGACAAATCATTTGTTCAGATGCAGGCCCCATTAGAGCCTTTCTTCTCAGGCAGCAGCCTGATTTGTCTCTAGCTCGCTGTGAAGACTTTTTGGCATGAACAAGGAAGCAGGCTCCTTCTTTTATATATCTGATTGCAAAGGTGTGTGTGTGTGTGTGTGTGTGTGTGTGTGTGTGTGTGTGTGTGTTTAGACTCTATAAGCTCCTACCCCAAAACACTCTCCTTAAAGCATGTTTACTAAGCAAATCCTGTCTCCATGCTGGTCTGTCATTGCACACAACTCTCTTACTGCCGGTGCAGAAAGGATCTTCAACGAGACCATGGGGTTCACCTTCCCCTGCATGATGTCCTGGACATAAATTCTGCCTTTCCTAGTGACAATTTCCAAAGGAGCTTCTTTGTTCTTTGTTGAGTACAAAGCAGTAACTCTTTAAGACAGAGCCTCTGCACTCAGTCCTCAGCCATTCTATTGCTGTTTGGATGGAAGATACTGTCAACATCAGATCCTAGCCTACTCCACTGCTCCCCCTGAAGTCTCGTTTTTGGGGACACTGCAGGGCCCACCTCCAGGTACCCTTGTCACTCTGCACAGCTCCACTGCCAAAACAGGCCTCCATGGCTTCCTGCTGCTGTCTTGTGTGCTGCCTGGTTGCTGAGACCAATGAGGTCCAATGACCCAGTCAGGGAACAAGGAGCAGTGTTTGCTGGGGACTGTGGTTCCCATCCTTCCCCTCTCCGTGCAGGGCCCCATCCTCCCTTCCCCCCACCCCCTCACAGCCTCCCCCAGTGCTGTAACTGACCCTGAACAGCAGAGGCAGGAAAGTCACTGCTCTAGTTGAATTTTGCTGCAGTTTCTTTTTTTCCTCCCCTAGATGTTGAGAGCTATTTTTAGCCAGGGATTTTTTTTTCTTTTTTTTTTTTGCAGGGGATCCACAGTCTATTTTTAAAGCCCTTACGGAGGCCAGATCTTGCAGTGCTCCTCATGGGGACATAGAGTTAGGTGGGAGAGACCAAGGCAGGGGGGCGGGGGTCTTCCTGAAGATGAGATGGTGGTCAGAAAAGGCCTAAGGAGGGTTGACAGAAGCTGGGTCCCAGGCAAGGGAAGAGGGCGCCTTTCTCGGGGAAACCATGAAGGTCCACCAGGCCCCTCCCCCCAGTTACCCGGGGCTTCAGGCCAGGGCAACCCCCACTCTGTCATCCCAGCAGCTGCGATGCCACTGCCTTCGAACATGGCAGTTGATTTAGTTTACCGCATTTTCTTTTCCTTTTCCTGAATTTCTGCACTCACATTTCTCCCCACTTCCTCTTTCGCAGCACCATCTTGTACAGGTTAGCTGAGTTGTGGAAGTTTTTGGACAATGGGTTGGGCAGGAGGCCTGTCCTGAGATAGGAGAGGGGGCTGGGCGCGCCACAGATGGTGACCAGGGAACAATGGGCTCCGCCGGCGGCAGGGAGAAAGCAGCCAGGCAGGGATCTGGTAGCTGCAGGCTCCATAAGACAGAGAGGAGGAAGAAAAGAGACAACGAGGCCTCAGAGGGCAGTGCTGCTTCTGGGAGAGCTTGGAGTCGCATTCAGAGTGACGTGGGCAGAGACGCTAATGAGCATTGTGGCATCCTAAAGGGCCTCCCCAAGACCCTGCCTTTCCCCCACTCCCACCCCTGGCACTTAACCTTCCACACCAAGGCCTGCGGGGCTGGGGAGGGGCGTTCACAAGACCTGGATGGAACAGGTAGGGAGAGAGGCCTGGGTGGAAAATTCCAGGCAGAGTTGGTACACATGCTCCTAAACTGAACCAAAGGCCTCCCTACCTCTGCTTTCCAGTCAGGAAATTGGCAGAGGACTTCCTCTGAGCCGATCCTCTCCGCCGGGTTAACTGATTACACCTGCCTTTCTCTCTCCTCATAGAACTTAGTCCATGGGGCCTGGAACTGCCTGCACTTGGTGCCCACCTGCCCCCCAGTGCTCCTTCCCCACCATCTCCAGCTGTACCAAGGGAAGAGGAGGAAGGAGGAAGGGAAAGAGGGAGTCTTTCATTCCAACTCACTCCAGATGATCGCATGGCTCTCTAGTCAAGTGCAGGCTGGGGCTGCCGCTGCATGGCCCCCCTGGGGCTGGCAGGACCCCTGGGAAGGGCTGCCCTCCTGGGCTGGGAGCTGAGAACTGGCCCGGCTCTCTCAAGCCTGCCAACAGTCCAGGATGGCCTGCCCCCCATCAGCTGGGGAAGAAGGTATCAGACCTCTGTGTGCCCCCTGGAAAGCCCCCCACACTCCCCGCACTCATAGCCACGTCACTGTTACCTGCCCAAGACCCAGGCTAATTTTACCACGCCGTCTTTTTCTGTTATATCAGGCTCCCAGGAGCCTGGGGCTCTGAGACACCCCTCCTTTTGACCCTCATCTCCGTGACACCCTAACTTTCTCAATGGTCACTTTCTCAGTGGGACCTTCTCTATTCTAAATTGTCAAACCCTCTCCCTTGACCTCTTAGTGCCCCTTCTTGCTTATTGTTTAGTTTATCACCATCTGACATACCATGTACCTTACATCTCTTGTTTATTATCTGTCTCCTAATGTGAGTTCCATGAGGATAGGGATTCCATTTCTTTTTTTCACAACGAATGCCTCAGTTCCTAAGCCAGTGTTGGCATATTTTAGTATATATTTATTGAACGAATTAATAAAAAGGACAAAGTGTGCCATGTTATAAGCATCCTGGGTGGCTTTCTGCCTGACTCTATAGGCCAGCAGAGAATTCAAGAAGGTGATGTGGGGAAAATAATACCCCCCACCTCCCAATAGATACGCAGAAAAAAATCAGTTTAGGCCCCAGAATAGCAAGTAATTCAGAGCCTCAATAGGAAAGGGCTGAAGAGATCATCAGATCTAAGCCTCACATTTGTGCAGAAGAAAAAAACTAAAGCCCCGAGAGGGGAAGTAACCTGCCCAGAGTCACACAGCTAAATAGTAACTGAGAGTGGAACCTGGGTTCCCTGTTCTCCAGCTACAATTCCAGCAGTTCCAGTGGCTGCTGACCCCCACTGCCTTAAAAGGTGAGAAAACATTACATTCTCTCCTAGGCCAAGGAAGCAAGTGTCTTCCTGACCCGAAGGGTAGAAGTTCTCCCAAACTCAGAGCGAACAAGTCAGCAAACTAGAATCCCCAGGTTCTCAGCCTGCTGGAGGGCTCTGGGAGGCTGTGGAAAAATCTGCCTGTGAAGACGTCTCCTCTCAGCAGGGCCCACACTATGAGCAGTAAAGAAACCGTGTCAGCAGAGACAGACACTGTGCTTCTAGGAGGAGATCAAGGGCTGTGTCACCCTCGTCCCCAGAGGAGTTGAAGTCCTCGCAAAGGGTCGTTTGCTGAGGTGGGGGCAGGGGGCTGCAGTCTCCATGCTTTCCACACTTGTAGTGGCCCTCGTGGAAGTCACTGAGGTGTCAGCAGGAGCAGCTGTGTAAGGACAAGGCAGTGAAGCACCCCTCGTTCTGGGGACAACAGTGTCAGCCAGCCATGCCATTAGAATCATTGGACTCCCACCCCACACTGAATCCCATTACCCTGGAGAAACAGGTGTCCCTGAGCTCAGGACTCTGTGTCATGTGTGAGAACCCAGAAACCATTATAACATATATGGATCCATAAGCACAAACTGAAATCATGGCAACTAGGTAACTAGGAAATGAGGAAACCAAGTAAGAGAGCAATGATATTAATCAATAATGAAAGTGAGTATGTATGTGTGTGCATTATACATTTGCATGCAATACTTGTATTAAAACAGATTTATGGGGGCCAGCCGAGTGGAGCGATGGTTGGGAACTCGCTTGGGATGCCAGAGGGCCCCGGTTCGGATCCCACATACGAGGGCCAGTTACACTGCCCTCCACAGCTAAGATGCTGAACAGCGGCTCAGCCTGGAGCTGGGCTGCCATGGGTCGCCGGCGACGGCGTGGGCTGCAGCTCCTGTGGCAGTGGGTTGCCATGGGCTACCGTGTGTAGCCAGCAGCTAGCGTGAGCGGCCAGCAGCCGCAGTGAGCGGCCGTCCAGAAGCCGGCGACTGATCTGCCTCACCCTGGAGGAGTGCAGTGATGGTGCCAACTTGGGCCAGTGAAGCAACGTCCTCCACAACTAGACTGAAGAACAAAACGACAGCAACTTGTCTGTTCCCCTTCCCCTAGTTCCCCAGCGCTGTTCCCATCCCCCCGATTCCCCAATAAAAATCTTTAAAAACAAACAAACAGATTTAGGGTGACTTAATTCATGATGTTATCATCCTTACAATGTGCCAAGTGCTTTTCACACCCTGTTATACTGCATAGCTTCACAACATGACTCTGAAAACATCAGATCAAGGATTTATGGTTAAGGGAACAGAAGTTCAGAGACATTAAGTCCCAGGTCTTAAGTCTCTCCACAGGTAAGTGGCCGACCTGGAACTGGAAACCAACACTGCCTGATTACAAATGTCACATGGGGCTAAGCAGGGCTGGCTTCAGGGGAGCAGCTGGAGCCCCATTTAGAGGGAGGGAAGAAACATGCCTTTCTGGCCATGGAACAGGACAGCCTGGCCAGGGCCAGCCTCAGGGGCCAGAATAACCTTGTTTTTCCAAGGAGTGCCCAGTCCAGCAGAGCGGGTCCATGCCAGCCCTCCCTTCCTGCCCCACTCCCCACGGGCTCTCCTGGCCTGGTGCCACCGACTCTCCGCTCCTCTCCTACCTGTGCATGTTGGGAGGAGTTGCAGAGATGGCAGTGCTGATGGGAAAACAAAGATAGGAAGGACCGTGGAGAGATGGCAAGCATGAGATGAGTGGTGAGTTCAAAGACACCAAGGAGGCATGAAGGGTCCACAGTCAATGTTGGTATCTTGGACTCCAAGTCCCAGAGGGCTTGTGGGAGAGTGAAAAACAAACCAACTGCCTGGCCCTCACCCCCTCTTCATGCTGCCACATCATCTGTGCAGTGAGTTGAATGGTGGCCTCCACAGAGATGGGTCTACATTCTAACTCCTGGAACCCGTGAATGTGATCTTATTGGAAAAAGTGCCATTGTAGATATAACTAAGTTCAAGATTTTGAGACGCAACCATCATAGATTATCTGGGTGGGCTCTAAATCCAATAACAAGTATTCTTACCAGGGACACAGAGGAGAGACAAGAGGAGGAGGAAGCCAAGGGAAGACTGAAAAAATTGGGGCCACTGGAACTGGAAGAGGCAAGGAAGGATTCTCTCCTGGAGCATGGCTCTGCTAACACCTTGAACGCAGACTCCTGGCCTCCAGCAATTGGAGAGAATACATTTCTGCTGTTTAGCCACCGAGTATGTGGTAACTTTGCAACAAGTCTTGGAAATAGTACAGCCTGGAGCACTCTTCTTCTCTAATCTCTTTATCTTGGCCAGCCGCTTCTCCTCCTTCAGGACTCAGCACCAGTATCTGATTCTCTGGGAAGCTTCTCCTAGTTAGCTTCTCTCTCCATGTCCCATCAACTGGATGCAAATGTTCCCTCATCTGTCTTCTCCTTAACGTGAGCCTGAAGGAAGGAACCCTTCCAATCTAGGACCTTGTCCCTCATGTTGTCACAGTGTCCAGTGCAGAGTAGGTCCTTAGTAGCAGGTGCCTGGGGCAGAGAACACCTGTGTGTTTCCATGTGTGGGAGCATGTGAGGTCAGAGGTCAGGAAAGGAGGAGGTCGCTCTGCTTGAGGGAGACTTCTTGGAAGAGGTGGGACTTTAGTCCAACCTTAAAACACAAAAGGGAAAAGGAGAATATTGCAAGCAGGGTGCAGCATGGGCTAATGCACTACAGTGAGGCTGAGCAGTGTACCTGGGGGTGTGGGGCGGGCTGGAGACACTGCAAGGACACCCACAAGGCTGGCCAGGCAGTGAATAAAAGCTATTAATCCAGAGCCAACTAAGACTGACAGAGCGCTCCCTGTGACCCTGATCCAAGTCCTTTCTGTCAGCCCTTGAATCTCTGGGACAACTCTAAGGAATGGGTATTAGTAGTATCCTCACAAATACAAGAGAGAACAGAGTTAAATAAATTCCCCAGTGCCTCACTATTAATAAGGGGAGGGGCTGGGATTCCAACCCTGACAATCTGGGTGCAGGACCCTCATACCACTCCTTTTCTGTCAGGATGATACTGGTGGTAATGGAGATATCGCAGACACAGAGTGCTTACCGTGTATCAGATGTCACCCAGACCACTTCGCATGTATTAATCAATTCCATTCTCCCAATGGCTGTAGAAGTAGGTCCTATTGTAGATAAGGAAACAGAGACTCAGAGAACATAGGTACATTGCTCAGGCAAACAGCCCGCTGTCGTTAAGTGGCAGAACAAGATATGAATGTTGGGATGCTGTGGGAATAAGCACAGTCCTAATTCCCTAGGACTGGGGACCAACCTGGATACACATTAGATAACAATGAGAGTCTAAAGATGATATTTCCTGGGCCCTGCCTCCTGAGTTCCAGGAGGGACCTCTGTTCCACCAAGATTCCTCCCACGCACTGTTGAGTGTCCCCAAAGTACCTCACGTGCTCACGAGAATTTGTCCTGGCAGCGAATGCTTGCTTCCCACTGTAGTTTTCCTCTCACACCTCTGGTGCCTATAGTCATGAGGTCCTCTCCTGATGATTACCCGCTCCTCCAGCTCCTGGTGCAGCTTCTATCCCTTGCCTTGAAATATTGCAGAAGTGACCCTGAATGGGAAAGCGGACTTCACCAGCCCACGTTGCTCTGTACTGCCCTGCCTCACTCACAGACTTCAGTGAAGCAGCTCTCACTAGTTCCCGCTTCTCAGTTCCATTCCCTCTCCCCATCCACCACCAGCCAGGATTCAGGTACAGGTCCTGGGGCGGGATGATCTGAGTGACACACATTTCCTCACTAATGCTGTGTCACTGCTTCTGGATGGAAAGTGGCCCAATCTCTGGAATCCATTTACTCCCAGCAGGCACTGCTTCCTCTTGTCAATCAATTGCTGCAGTAGATTCTCCTCAATGGTCCTTCAGACATGTGCAGATGGGTCTGAATAGATAACAAATACGTTTCTGTTCTCCAGCTGATGTTTGAGATGAGTCAGATGGGGAGGGACTGGCAAGTTTTCACACCGCGTACCCAGCCATCGAGGTCATTGAAGGCTTCAATATGGCTGAGTTAGAACTCAGAGAGCACTTTTTAAGTTTCACAAAACATTGGCTTTTACTGGGTCATCCTCTCCTCCTTCAAGGATGAACCACCAGATCTCCAGGGTGCTTCTGCTACCTCAGCAAGTTCAGGAGCAAGACCGTCCCAGTGCTGAGCTGCTGGTTGGGAGAAACACAGCTTCCAGGAGGATGTACTGTCAGCACAGTGCTCTGGCTGAACTAACACCCAGCTGTGCAGGCTGGAGAGCTCTAGGCCGAGTCTCCTTTGTAGGAAACCCCCCTGCTTTCTGTGTGCTTAACAGAGTCTTCGAATTTGTCTATTTGGTTATTTGTTGGACCATAGCATGGGCTTTTCTAAGGAACTGGGAAAGTCAGGGCTCTTACCATGACCCCAGCAATCTCTGAAGTCTGTCCTTGCCAGTGTGGCAGGGATGGGGTACAAGGCATCGACTTTTTTTTTTTAAGATTTTTATTGGGGAGTTGGGGGATGGGAACAGTGCTGGGGAATTGGGGAAAGGGGAACAGACACGTTGCTGTCGTTTTGTTCTTCATCTTAGCTGTGGAGGGCAGTGTCACTGGCCCTCATATGTGGGATCTGAACCGGGGCCCTCTGGCGTCCCAAGCGAGTTCTTAACCATCGCACCACTCAGCCGGCCCAAGGCATTTCCTTTTTACCTGAGGTTTCCTTGCTGCAGAGAGATTCCAACTAAGGACAGAACACAAAGGAATGTGTGGGCAAAGATGTACTTATAATCCAAGATGTTGCTTATGGGAATAATAATGGTGATGAAGATGATCTGAGGCTGATAATAATGATGATGACAATAATGAGGGTGATGATGATGATGATGATGATGATGATGATGATGATGATATCAGCTAATGTTTACTGAATGCTAACTCTGTACCTGGGACTGTGCTAAGTCCTTGATGTGCAACAGCTCATTTGCTCTTCCTGGCAACCCTGTGAGATAAGCACTATTATTCCCACTTTTTAGAGAAGGAAACTAAGGCTCAGAGAGGTTGAGTAACTTGCTTGAAGTCACATAGCAGGTGAGCAGTAGAGCTGAGTCTTACATGCAGGAAGTCTGCCTCCAGAACTCCAGCTTTGAGGCAATGTCTCTATTGTGGTTTTGGTCCCTGTTTCCTCTCACACCTTCCACATCTTTAATCCAGATAATGGGCTCAACTCTCTCCCCCCAAAGTGAAGGTGTTCTTACCCAGTAAAAAGGGCATAGTGAGCAAGCAGTAACTGGAGCTGTTCAAGGGCACATGTGGCAAATAGCCCGAATTTGTGAGGGGGAGTGGAGGGTGTGGGAAGGGGTGGAAGGAGAAGAAACTAGAGAGGTAGATGTGGTAAGATATTGAAGGGGATCATGGTTTGACTTTATCCTGGAGGCAATAGGGAGACATCAAAGGTTTCTGAGCAGAGATATGGCAAGATCAAATTTGTACTTTGGAAGGCACCTACAGTTATTAAGGTCTGGATGGGGCAATCATATTTGTGTTCCTTCAAGCCATGCCACCAGGAAGACCCCTCATCTGCCCACTTATGAGGCTGTGCCTACCTGGGAGGTAGAAAGCAATGGCGTGCCCCTCCCTTCATTTTGATTTTGCAGAGGAAGAAGTTGAAGCTCACAGTTTCCATGCCATTTTGGCTGCTCTGAGAGCTCAGAGGTAAAGGAGCATGCCAGTGTAACTGGCGCTGTGCTGGTAAATGTTTAACAACCTACCCTGCAGGTGGGGATTTGGAGCATTTGCAAATTCCCTTGGTATAAATAGCCCCACTGTGGCTGTTTTCAAACTACTAATGTGATATCCACTGGGTTGCAGAGTTCCTGAAAATTTTATTATTTATTTATTTATTTATTTATTTATATTAAAGTATAGCTGACACACAATACTATACTAGCTTCAGCTGTACAACATAGTGATTCAACATTTACCATATTTTGCTGTGTTTAATGCATACTTCATTGCCCAAATTTGTGAGGGAAAAATAAGGGTGCGCATTATACGTGGGTAGTACTAATTCCATATCCATATAAATGTTTTTAATTCTTTTATTTATGCTTATGAGTTAAAAGTGTAACTCTAGAAATCAATAATAATATCTACATGCAAAATAATACCATGGAATGGGATAATCGGTTTTGTTGAACTTATGATGAACTTGCAACGATGAACAGTTCTTGGCCTTCTATGATGCGTAAATATCATATATTTGTTATCGGTGCATAAAATTTCTTGTACCTTGTATCTGTTCTTGTGTTTTGTAATTATTTGTTACATATACTTTCTTGTACTACATAATATGTTAAAAACTAGAGCTAAAATTCTTTTATAATACAAAAAACAAGTACCTAAATGTAAACAGATAAAAATTTTAATTAAAAGGAAAGATTTTCTTCCCTGAAAGTTTGAACCAAAAATATGGGTGTACATTATACCCATAAATGCATTTTACACAGAAAAATACATATATACCTTATGATGTGATCACCACAATAATTCTAGTAACCACCTGCCTCTATACAAAGTTATGATATTATTGATTACATTCCCTGGGCTATACATTGCATCCCTGTGAAAGGCAATAAAAGGCACAAACTTTCAGTTATAAAATAAATAAATCACTGGGATATAGTATACAGCAGAATTTTTGAATATTTAACATTTGGTTCTAGCAAGCCAGCATGAGCCAACTCCATTATATTCCTGCATGCGACTTCGTGCCCTCCCCGCACCTGTATCCATGCAGACACTTAGGGACTGCTCTGCCAGCCCTGATAAGAGAGGCAAAGTAACTTTCCTAGGCCACAGCTGGCCAACATGGAGACTCAGGAATGGAGTGAGGGCTAGAAATTGGCATCTTGGCCCTCAGGCCACAAGTGTATGTAGACTCTGTTTCGGAGGACAAAATTTGATCTCTGCCTGGATCCCCTTCAGAAGAGATTTTACATTCAGTGAAAGTAAAATTTTCCTCTGGCTTCTAAGACCTATGTGTCATAATCTCCTACCAGAACTAGAAAAATAAAGTCATGGAATATTTTTAATAGCAAGTACAAATCCCCTACAGTGATGGGTGTAGTGTAAGAATTTAAGTCCAGTGACTGCTAGAAGACTGTGTGTCATTTTTCAGTTTCCCTAGTGCTTATATGACTCTGGCATTCATTTGGTCATTCGTTCATTCATTCAGTCATTCATTCATCTGACATAAATTGGGAGCCCAGGCAACAAGAGAGAAGGGTCATCAATTAGGTATTAACAAGCCAGAGATCAGAGGTCAGAGCCAGGAGCAGGCAGTAGACCATGAGTTCTGGCACATGAAATGAAAGTTGAGAAGTAAGCAGTCACTGCAATTTTGAGAACCAACAAGTGAGGTGCTCAGGACTGACAGGTAGGAGATTGGTGCTCAGCACTGTTGAACAGAGAACATGGCTCACAACAACCTGGTCTTGAAGCAAGAGACTGACCTCGCCACTGGGTTCTTACCTACTTCTTGTTGGGACAAATGATAATGCCAGGTAGAGAATTGACCTAAGGTGGGCTAGGGAAGGGGAAAGGAACTGACACTTACAGAGAGACCATTATACATCAGGTACTACATGAGGTTTTGATAAGTGTTTGTTTGAGAAAATGGATGCTCAGAGAGGTTATGCACTTGCTCATGGTCACACAGTTGGTAAGTTTCAGAGATGGGGGATGAAAGGATAGAAGCTGAGTATAGATTCAGAAAAATTGGCAAACACTTGAAACTTAATTGAAATAGGTTCAGTTGGGTGTTTCCCTGACTTTGGGGAGTGCTGTGCAGGAGGTGAAGGGGTTGGGATGGCTGGGTAGAGAGCTGGGGGAAGCAGAGTGATATTTCTGTTCTCCCCATATCATGAGAAGCAAGGTGTTCAGTGCCCTGTCCATGTGTCCTCCCTGGGGGAAGTGCTCTGAGTGTTTACACAAGGACACATCGGGCCCTCTGAAGAAGGCCAAATTGTAAACGAGATCATACCCCCAGCTCAGCAGATGCCCGAGAGTGAGGCGCTCGCTGACATACTGATGGAGAACAGGAACTTCTTGTTTACTCGTTTTGCCATCTGGAGGAGAGAAGCAATGTCCAAGGAAATAGCTGTAACTGAAAGCTCAGAGGCTGCCTCTCTGTCTCCCTCTATGCCTGCTCCAAAGGGCTCTGACTGCTTCTTGACCAGGTACACAGAATGAGTGTGGGGAAGGGGAGGGCAGGGGTTCAGGCCAGCAAGCAGACACAGGCCAGCATGGACACATGGCCTAGCCATGGGATCTGGGTGAAGCGTAACTGGCTAATGTGTGGAGATAAGAGGCCGAGAGCCATTCTCCTGAGGATGTACGAGTGAAAAGGCTTTTTCTGTCAAAGGAAGAATTTAGATCAGACAAGTGAGAGAACTTCCTCATTAGAAGAGCTGAGAAATGATTCACTGTGTTAAGCAGGTCCTTCGGTGAAATTCTTTTGTGTGGGGTGGGGGGTGGAAAGGTTGGGAGTAGAACTGCTGCTGGATCAGGGGGTGAGTCTCTGATGTGGTGACTCTCTCCCAGCCTTGGCCCTGCAATCCATTCCACTCTACAGAGCTAAGAAAACTGGGGAAGATTTGAACCTTTGACTCCTTTGAGGGTATGTGGGTATGAAAATAGGTCAAAAGTTCCCTTGATCCATGCCATTCTTGCTCATGAAAGAACACAGGGATCCTGAAAATCTAGAACTGTGAGCAACCCCCTCATTGTTTTTATTTGACATTAGAATGCCCTGCTTATTGCTTTGGCACAAGCTAATTTGGAAAATTGCTTGCATTAGTCAGGAAGGAGCTGTACCAAACAAACAAAAAATCTCAGCGGCCTTACACAATGAAGTGCATTTCTCACTCTCATTACAGTTCAATGAGTTGGTGAAAGAGGAAGGCATGGTGGAGGCTCTGTTCCATGCAGTCATTCGGGGACCCAGGCCCTGGCCTTCCCCAGGCCTCATAGTTCTTCACTGCTTGTGGCTGGAAGGTGAGGAATGGAGGGAGGAGAGAGAGAGAATAGATCACCCAGAAGATTTTTAGAGGTCAGTCCTAGAAGCCGCGTTAATCACTGTTGATAATATTCCATTGGCCAGAAGAGTCACATGGCCCCATCTGACTGCAAGCGAGACTGGGAAATGAAGTTCCCAGTCGGAAAAGGAAACCAGATTTAGATTTGGTGAACTCGGGGTCGGCTGAGTGGCTCAGTTGGTTAAGAGCTCACTCAAGAGTTTGAGCTCTGAGCAATGCGATTCGAGTCCTGGCCCGAGCTGAGCAGCCATTGAGCTGCCAACAGGCGGCAGGATAACTCAGCTAAAAAGAAAAATAGATTTGGTGAACTCATAGCAGTGTCTGGCATACATTCCCGAGGTTTCTGGAAGGATACTGTGTGTCAGAGGAGTTGGTTATAATGAGAGGTCCTCTATGAGTTCCTGTACAGACACAGGCTGAAAGAAGCACCTTGTGGATGACTCAGAACTGCTTTAAAAGGGTGGTGATGCACTGGAGGGTGGAGTCCAAGCCTCAAAGCTGGACTCTCAGCCCTGCATTGTACAGCCAGCTGTTACTGGCGGCAGCTCTGTCACTGGGAAAAAGTTGTGAATCTGGCACTTCGTGTGAACTGAGCCTTTGGAAGGTGGCTCGATCGTGGTTCATTTATATTTTGCTCATCCAAGTGACTTCAGCACAAGAACTGGAGACATTTAGGACCTGAGCTCCAGGCATTTATGAGGCTTTGTGGGGTTCCCAGGAACCTTGAGTTGGTTGGTATTTTGCAAGGTGTCGGGTCTAAGTCTGAGGAGTTTAAGGCCTGATAGTTACTATAGACGCTGGATTTCATTCCTCTCAGTTCTCCACGACATTTTGGCCTGTCTAACATGGATATTCTAACATCTCTACCAAGTCCACAGATGTAAAGGGGAAATATCTCAACTATTTCCTCAACTTACAGGTAGGATGACCACCTATCCTGGTTTGCCCAGGACAGCTCTGGTTTATACCTATTGTCCAGGTATAATTATTAATAGTGCCTGCTTTTGCTCTCAGAAGTGTCCCAGTTTAGACAATGCATTATGTGGTCACCCTACTGAGAGGAGACTCAGCACCTGGGCTCTGTCCTGACGCCGATCGGGTACATTGCTGTCAACCAGCCTGCCCACGGCCTGACATCTTCATGATGACGCAGGAGCTGGGCCTATGTTACTAGTTCTAATCCCCTTGTCATTGTCTTTCTTTAATTTATTAATCCTGTGACTTCCAGGTTCTACAGGATCCCAATCTCTTTCCTTTCAAGCCTCAGAATCATGGGCCTGTGCTTAAGCAGTATTCAGTAAGCAGACAATAAAACAAAAAGTCAACACACCTATGAAGTTAGTAAAGCATAGATTACAAATTCCAATTTATCACTGTACAGTTTAGGATCATGAAGATTTAGGACCATGAAGGTAAGGGACATTCTTCCCTCTATGCTAGACATGTGGTCTCACCCAGATGCCCCTTACCTAATGGGAGGTCCAACTAATTCACATCAATAGAAATTATATAGGAGGACCCCAAACCAAGCTAACAACCAAAAGAGGATCTATGTCATAGTTAATTTACAGATATCAGCATTCTCAATGCTCTCTCGGGGTGATCCATTATTGTCAACAAAAAGCCTTGTTTGCATGAATAATATACCTAGACCCTCTAAGCTACTCATGCTCCTAGCTCTGAAAGTGACTAGTAAGCAAAAGACCCACAGTGCACTCCTCTGAAGGTGAGGAATGACATCAGTGCTGCACAAAGGAAACATAAGATGCAAACTCTTAATTAGTTGAATATAAACATCAAATCGAGTCTGGGGTTAGTGCCAATTGTTGAGGAGAGGGTGACAAGCATTAAGTGTGTAATCTGGTACTGATTAATGTTGCCTCCAACCCTACGTGTTAAGCAAATTGAACTCTCCAAACCAGGCGCCTGTCTTGGTTGTGGTTTTCTGTGTAGTTTGGAAGAGCCATCCATCAGCCTGATTTGGAGGTGCGGATTTGAGCTTTGGATCTCTTAGGCTGTGCTTTCAGCAGCAGGAGCCTTCTCACAGAGTTCCTAGGAAACAAGCAAAAAGGGTGAACTGGAGAAGCGAAGCATGACCTAGATGCTGGACCCACCACTCGATATTCCTCTGGAGTCTTCAGGGCTTTGGGAATGTGGGTCAAAACCAATTTCATGGAAACTTAGACTCTAAAATGGGATCATCCAACAGTTTCCAAGCGTGACCTATTGTATAACTGATGGTATACAGGGATTTAAAAAATGTACTTGTGCAGTTAATTAAATGTGTCTTAGAAAGAAATATAATAACTATCACGTCAAACCCATCAGCCCACAAATGGTATTGATTAAGACAAGGTAAGTAAGTAATAAGTAAAACAAAGTCAGTGTAAAGAGGAATGTCAATAATAAAGTTAGCTCAAGGATATGTCAAAAAATGTCAGTGTTAATAAATGAATGAAGTTTAGAAAAATCTGATCCAGTATACTCCTCTTGTTTTACAGATGAAGAAACTGAGGACCAAATAGAAGAAATGGTTGATGCAGGACTAGAAATGTGGTGTCCACTTCCCCCTAAGTCCCACACTAGAGACTGATGCTGAATAGCATCCTTGGTCCCTAACTAGGAGAGCTCTTCCCAGGAGCTGAGCCACTGTTCCCTCCTACTGAAGGGCAAGCACTTCCCATCTTCATTCCTCCAGACACACATTTCCCATCCTGCAGAGTATGCATGATTCTTCTGTGGATATGAGACAGGAAGGCAGAATTTTCTTGGAGCCTCAGGACCCTCAGAGTTGCCCAGATGTTTTGGAAAAAGCAAAGCAAATGAATTCTGCCTGCTGGCTTAATAAAGAGCAGTGTGGGGAGCCAGAACTCACAGGTTGTCTTAAGAGTCGATCTCAAGCTCCAGCAGGGCTTGGAGGCAGCCCCTTGCTGCCTGAGACCCTCTGCCTTAATCCCAATCACCAGGAACTAAGCCCTGGCAACAATGTCTCAAGTGTCCACTGGAGGAAGGCACTGGATCAGCCACACAATGATTTACATTGTTGCCCTGGTTCTTAGCCATTCTCTTTGTTTCAAGGAGCAGCATCCCCACCTACATGATGCTATAAATACCAGAAGGCAGAAGAACTGCATGTGCCCCAGCTTTAGAACCAGGATCTTCCTGGTGCAAGCTTGGCCACTATGCACTACCTGTATGTGGACTCCCTGGGCTGGTAGGAGTCTGCAGAGCTTATGCTGTCCACTCCCCATCCCCAGATGCAAACCAGGGGCTCTAACTTGCTTTCATGAGCATCCAAGCCCCTAAAAAAGATTTCTTATTTCCATCTGGATATTTGGATATGTCTGCCATGTGAACACACTAGCTTTCCAGAGCTCAAGATGATCAAAGAACTTGGAGGAGGAGAATCAACCAAGAAAAGAACAGCCTGATGTGATGGAAAGAATACTAAAACTTAATGACAGACCAAGGTTGAAAATAAAGGGGTGGAAAAAATACATACCAAGCAAATATTAGCTAAGAGAAAGCCAGAGTGTCCATATTGGTAGCAGTTAGAAGAGACCTAAGAGAAAGATATTTTGGAGATAAGGAGTCATTCTTTAATTACTAAAGGAATGTAGAATAACTTTGATCTGAATTATACGTAATAATTCAAATTCAAACTGTATACTGCAACCATTTCGAGAATTATGAAGAAGGATTGACAAATACTTTTATAGTGGGAGATTTTAACATACTTCTCTAAAAACCCATAGATCAAGCAGGTAAAAAAGTAGCATGTAGAAGATTTGAATAACATGATTAATAACCTTTGCTAAATGTACATATCTAGACTCTTACACCCCAAATTAGAAAATAAAGTCTTTTCAGTCAACTATAAAACAAAGCTCAATTTTACTGTTATTTTTATTTTTATTTAAATTGACTTTTGTCTTTTGGGCTGGCCGAGTGGCTCAGTTGGTTAAGAGTGTGAACTCTGAGCAACAGGGTCATTGGTTCGATTCCCACATGGGCCAGTGAGCTGCGCCCGAGCTGAGCTGCCGCTGAGCTGTCAACAGGTGGCAGGATGGCTCAACTGGTGAGAGCACGTGCTTCTAAACAACAAGGTTGCCAGTTCCATTCCCGCATGGGGTGGTGGCTACGCCCACCCGCAACTAAGATTTAACATGACACCTTGAGCTGAGAGGCCACAAGCTGCCTACGGGGGGCCCAATTGTGACTGGACTTGGAGCTGAGCTAGCTGCGCCCTCTACAACTAAGATTGAAGGACAACAACTTAGCTGTTCCCCTAACCCAATTCCCCAATAAAATCTTAAAAAAAAATTGACTTTTGTCTTTTAGCTTACTACTTGCTTTTTCTGAAGCAATGCCAACCATGGACTATTAAGTTTGAGGTGTAGTTATTATATTTCTTTTAAGAAACATTTTAGTAAGTACATCAGTAGTATACCTTTTTTTTAAAGTCCATGTACCTACAGAATCTCCTTGTATGTCACCAGTGATGTGTATTAAAAATAAAGAATGCTAAAATTAATGAAGGAAGTAACAGTTTAACTCAAGAATTTATGAAAGAGCAATGGGGCAATCTAATTGAAATATAAAAAAGGAAATAATAAAGAAAAGAGTAAAATTAATAAAACAAGAAAAATTAATAGAAAGAAACAACTAAAGAATCTGATTCTTTGAAAAAAAGCAACAAAATAGACAACCTTTAGGCAATATTGATTAAATAAAAGAGAACATATAAAATCAAAATAATAAAAGTAAAAACTGAAAATTAATTGTATTTATAGTACAGATTTTAAAATTATGATATAATTATGATTAACCTTATGCCAATATATTTGAAAACCTAGATAAAATATAACTTATTAAAACTGAATGAATAAAAGGCTAGATAACAAGACTAGATTAAAACTATTACAGAAATTGCATCAGTAGTTTAAAAGCTACCTACAAAACAAATAAGCAACACAACAGTGTAATCAGATAGTTTTACACTGAGTTCTATCAAATCTTTAAGGAAGAAAGAATTCTTATATCAGAGAATAAAGAGGGAAAACTATACAACTTTGGTATCAAATTCAGGTAAATTACAAGATAGGCAAATTATGAACCAATCTTACTTATAAGCAGGCACAAGAAGCCTAAACAAAAAATTCACAAACCAAATCCATGAATGCATTAAAAAATACATTGTGACCAAGTTGAATTCATCCCAGAAATATAATATAGCTAATTATAAAAAAATTATTAATGTAATTGACCACATTAGCAAAAAATAAGTAATAACCTATTGTCATCTCATAGATATAGAAATATTTCAAAAATTCAACATTCATTATTGGTTAAAAAAAACTTTAGCAAACTAAGAATTGAATGGAATTTCTTTAAACTGATAGAGAATGCCCACTGAAAACCTACAGCAAAATCTTATTAAATGGTCCAACCTAAGAAGTATCACTTTAAAAATCAGAAACAAGGGCCTGCCAAGTGGCTCAATTGGTTAAGAGTTAGCTTGAAAGCGTGAGCTCTCAGCAACAGGGCCTCCGGTTCGATTCCCACATGGGCCAGTGACTCTGTGCCCAAGTTGAGCTGCCACTGAGCTGCCAACAGGTGCCGGGATGGCTCGGCTGGGAGAGCACATGCTCCTATCAACAAGACTGCCTGTTCAATAGTGGGGTATGCCCGCCCGCAACTAAGACATCACTTAGATTTCCTAGCAATCTTCTGCCACGTGGTATGAGCAGAGCGAGCTTTCCCAAATTGAAGCAGGATGGCTTCCCGCTGCCCCCGCCTCCCCACCCACACTTCCACCACACTGGTGCTCATGTTTAAGAGGTGAGGCTACTACAACCGGTGTTCTGTAGCTGGGGGATATTGTGAATCTGCTTTAGACTAAGCTAGGTGCTGTAAAATAGTCCAAGGGGACCAATTAGAGAATTGAGGTCACTGAGAAAAGAGAGCAGAAAACTCTCACTAAAGGAAAATTCGGGTAAAAAGTGAAGAAAATAATTTTACACAGTTTCATTTTCATGTTATCTGTTTTGGATTGAAAAGGGTAATATTTTAATACCTAGACTGGTAGGTGGAGAGGAAAGAATGATTTGGAGGTATGTGTTTGAATTCCCTTTCTTGTATTTCTCCCTTGAAATGTCCTTCCCACAATAAAATACAGCCACAAGAAGATAAATGAGCGTGTGTCCTGTGGGCGGTGCAGAGAGCCTCTGAGAAGAAAAGAACAATATGAAGGAAATGCACAGTGTCGCAGTCTGGGCAACCTGACAAGGCAGCACACCCTCTCCGTACTCTAGCTCCTTGAGGAGGTTTGTTCATTTGAGAGAGCTTTTTCTTTTTTCTCACAAGGTAATTAATTTTCCTCTTTCTGCTTTGTTGAAAGATCATGCTCTAAATGATGATCGTCTGATGCAACCTTAGGAGAGTCTAAGTGAAGGGAAAGACCACAGGTCATCTGACCCAGCCGAACGTCCCCTGGCAGGGCTATCTGCATCTGGAGCCTGGGTAGACCCATTTTCTTCGTCCCTGCCACATGATAAAGGAACACTGCTAACTGAACACTCATTCCAGGTCTGAAAAATCTTTTCCTTTCCGTCTAACTGAATTTCTTCACATTGCAGTCCTAATGGCATTGAATGGGATGGAGATTTTACAAAGAGTCAGCCTTTCTATGTTATTACACAAGTCTGATATTATGCAGACCTCCCTTTGAAGCTTCCACAGTTGTGAAATGACTTGATTATGAGAACGGAGGAGAGTACCAATACTAGTAGTACATTGTATCTGGAGTATTGAGTATGTCTGGATCTGTGCAGGGCACTTTGAAATGGGTACTTGAAATGAGAGTGTGCAGAGGAGACCAACCACTTAAGCTGGGTACTGATGGAAACAATTAAAACAGGATGGGTTGCTGATGAATTGGAATGATTGGGCCAGAGAAGAAGAGACTCAATAGGCTATGAAACTTATTGATAGGCTAACTGTTTGGGTGGCATGGATGGTGGGTAGGACTGACATGGACGAGTAGAATGGCTGGAGAGGAAAAAGAATCAGTAGGACACACACACACGGTCTCATCCTTAGCTCCCGGGAGTTTGGCCTGAGAGAGGAGTTTGGGCTGCACAGTTGCCAAACCTGCTCTGTACATCAGTGGAACTTCCCCGCTTGCTCAGTACAATTCTCCCACCCTGTCTTCCTGTCTCTGGTGCTGTCCTTCCCTCAACGTCCCCCAACACATCGCCCTAGATGACTAGGAGAGGAAAGAGGCGGGTAGAGGGCAGGTCAGTGCACTGCAGCGAGTAGGGGACTGAGCTCCAGTGTGGGCCCATGTGTGGATCCCAGCCCTTCCTCCCAATGAGTGACCAACACCTCCCGAGTATCAGAGGAAGGATAAAATGCAAATGGAGCACCTAATGACCTTTAAGCCTTCATCTAGCTCTAGATTTCACTGTGGTTGTTTTGTTTATTTTGTTTTTCTGTTCTACTCTGGGAGATTTTATGCTCTGAGATCCTGCAATCCAGGTATATTCTTCACTTTTAAAGTACTCTGACCTCAAAAGACCGACAATATTAATGGGTTGGTATTCTAAGCATTTCCACAAAACTTATCAGCCTGTATGTACTGTTAGAGTATTAGCATTTCAGTCCATGGGACAGTGAATTCCTTCAGGACATACACACATCCCAGCCACTTTTGTATCCTAAAGGCCAAGTGCTTGGCTTAGCACATAATAAGTGTTCAGTAAATGTTTTAAAATAGTGAATGAAGAATTATACATTATTGGTTTAAAATGTTCTGTGATGGGCCAGAAGACATTTTTCTGATGTTGCTGTCAGGGCAGTACCCTTCCTATGAACAAGACAACTATCTTAGTGCTGAGAACTTCTTATGTGTGCTCATAGGTTTATTATTGGTCCTTGATTGTATATTTGAACTTTAAGTCTTCTCTACTAGAGGATAAGGGCAATTCCTAGGGAAGCAGGTAAATAAATATTCTTTAAGCATCCATGCTAGGGGCTTTCATGAAGTGGACTCAGGGCATATTAACTATGTCTTTTATTTTCTGTATTCTGCTGCTTTGACATCTCAAGCATTGCATACCCTGGAGGCTAAACTTACCAAGTTTAGCCAGTTCCTAGACAACAACCAACTCAGCCACAGGTGTGCCTTTCAAATGAAACCTGCCAACTCAGATCCCACACCTCTACCACCTTCTTCATCAGGCTCTCCCAGCCACTATTCCCCTGTCCTCCTTATCCCAGGGCCAGGTACCTGCCAACTAGGGACAGCTCCTATGTCCCAGGGCCCCTGAAATTATTCAAAATAGCCAACTCTAAACCTGCTTACCCTGCCTCCTTACCTATTTCCTTCCCACAGACACCACAGTGGAAGTTCTTGACACAATTTCTCCCTCCCCTTCCTGGCTGACCCCAGTGACATGATGTGTCTCCTCTTTTTGTGAACTCCGAGTAACACCCTGTCTTTTCAATGGCAACCATCTCCTGATCTCTTGACCTTGCTATACCTAAATGATGATAAAACCTGTATTTTAAAACACATGAACTCCCCACAACACCCTGGGAAGTAGGTATCTTACGAATAAGGAAACAGCTCAGGCAAGTTAAGTGACAAAAATTAAACAGAAAATAAGTAGTAGCGCTTGGCTTGGAACCCAAATCTAGGAGCCCTAAATGCAATGTTCTTTCTTTCTACTGCCACATGTGACCACTGAGTCATTTTATGGAAAAGTGTTCCACAGTAAGTTTTTTTTTTAGGCTACAGTAAATGTAAATATATATTGATATTTCCACTTTAATGCAGAGGTAGCATTCTCTCTATGATGTATTTCACCTTGATCCTTTTTCCTTAACTGATGTATCATGGGTTTCTCTGTTCATAACCAAACTTTGTTTTTCCCTAAAATAGGGAAGAACCAATTGGTAGTGTGCATTGTGTCTCATTCACTGCTGACCAAATAAACGCTGTTGACTCCAGAACAGATGTATTTTGGAGCCAGATGTAGTGGCAACAATAACTTCATTTATACAGACTTATTTTGTGCCAGGCTCCATTTTAAACACTTTACATACATGTTCTAATTTACTTCCTCAACAGTGCTGTGAGAGAGAGGCGATCATTATTCCCATTTTGAAGATGAGGACACTGAGGAACCTGCCCAAGGTCTCAGGTGGGGAATTGGTGGAGTCAGGACCCCAACTCTGTCTGTCTGATTCTAAAGTGCATACCCAGGGCCAGGCTTCTCACACTATCACGTATGTAATCTACTTGGGGGGTCTTTCTAAAATGCAGATTCTGACTTGGGAGGTCTGAGGTGGAGCCCAAGACTCTGCCTTTCCCACAATTCCCTGGGAGATGCTCATGCTGCTGGTCTGGGGACCACGCTTCACGCACCAAGGCTACACCACGGTGTGGTCTTGCCTGAAACAAAGGGTTGTGAGCAGCAGTCCATTATCCTGCCTTCTGTAGAACATGTAACTGGGGTGCCTTCGCTGCTCATTTCCAAACTCCTGCAATTCTCCAGCAGCTCTGCTAAAGCATAGTAGCCACTGGGGAGGACATGGGGCTTGGGAGCAGAAACACATCTCATCATTATTCATATGATTGGCAGCAATAGGGGAAAGAAAAAGAAGAAGAGGAGGAAGAAAATGTCTGAATAAAGAAGGCACAGGTTCCTTTGTTCTAATAGGGGCCAAACTCTCCATTTTGACAAACGACACTTCAATAAAACAAGGTTTTGCCAGAGCATATTTGAGCCCCTCTTGTTTTGATGGAAGATCTGATAAGAACACTGTAGGAAAACTGGAAAAAGAAACAGCTATCTTCAAAACAAATTCTCTGCTGATCTTATGGGAGAGAAGGTTCTGCTGGGCTCATTCGCAACGTACAAGATGCTTTACCAACTGGCAAAAGAATTCTTACTGTGGATCGATGGTTCCCGAAATCTCTTTTCCCTTGTGTATCATCATCCCATGCTACCTCACAAGTAATTAGGGGTACAAGGTTATATTTTATTTCCTCTCCTAAAATAAAATTTAAAAATGTGTGGATAGCAAATGCAAAAATCCATGGTTTCCATCTTAAGGCAAAAGCTTTGTGTTTCAACAATATGAGGCCTTCTTTCTAACTTAGAGTTATACTTCATGTTCCTTAAGGAAAGCTCCACGAAAAGCCAGGGGCTGGGATTATGACAAGACTTTCATTGATCAAATACCAATCTTTGTAAGTCTGAGGCTGCAGTGCCACCAGGTCCCCTTTGGCCCCTTTTCACAGAGCAAATGGCTCCTTCTTCCTTGTTCAACCGATCAAGAGAAAACCTGAAGACCTTTCTCTTCCTTTCTTTTCCAAGTGTCTGAGGAAATGTATTTATTCATCATTCAGCAAAAATTGAGTGCCACCTTTATGTATCAAGCACTTGGGTAAAGAATTAAGAATATGAAGATTATAAGGAATGGGTCATTGCCTTAAAGAGAAGCATAATCGTGTGTGTGTGTGTGTGTGTGCTTGTGTGTGTGTGTGTCCATGTGCATGAATAGCAAGAAGCTCAAAGAGCATAGAGGAGGGACACTGAACCCAGACTGGTCAGGGGAAGGCTTCTGGGGGCGATGGGCAAGGGACCACGAGTCAGGTGAGCACAAAGGAAGAGATGGTCCACATGGGGGCTGGTCATGGGAACTGCACGTACACTGGCAGAGAGAAAAGGAAAGGAAGGATGTGCTGGGCTCAGGGAATAACTAGAGTAGTATAGTTAAAATATAGTGTGTGGAGGGAACACTTTAGGAGTGAATGTGCGTGCTGTTTTATATCCTGAGCTACTCGCTTAAAATTATGTATTGAGCACTTAATGAAAATTTTCCATAAACATGACTTTTAATGGCCGTATAGAATATACACCGAGGGTAAAAACTAGTTAATAATTCCCTGATTGCCAAATACTCGGATTGTTTTTAAGCTTTTATTATTATAAATAATGCCACAATGAATACCTGTGCACTGGATCAAAATGTACAAACATATAAAAATTTCTGGTGCTTATTGAATTAATTACTTCTATAAACGTTAAAGTCTCCTCTACATATGAGAATGCCTATTTCATCACATTTCCTTCAAGAGTTATTATTATTT
>NW_017731692.1:119789-121297 GCF_001890085.2 Hipposideros armiger
AAAAAAATTATTATTAGTTTCAGGTATACAGAACAATGCAATAGTTATCTTTTTCACCCCTCACAAAGTAACAGTCCCCCTCCCCCATCCAGTGTCCTCCCACCCCCGATGTCATACTTATCTATTACAATTCCCTTGACTCCATTCCCACACTCTACTGCACAACCTGTGACTATATGTATATATAATTGCAGTTGACATACAATATTATTCAACATCAGTTTCAGAAATACAGCGCGGTGGTCAGGCCTCTACACTGTCTATACAGTGGTCTCCTTGACCAGACATGAGTCCAACTGGCCCCTAAAAAATATTTACAACACTATTGATTATATTCCCCAGACTCTCTTGTCTATCCCTGAGGCCATATTGTAGTTACCAATTTGTATTGTCTCGTCCCTTCCCCTTCTCCTTCATCCTCACCCCCTACCAAACACTAAATATTTTTATTTTTTCAAATTTTTACTACTTATATGGAGGAAACCCCATTTTAATATTTTAATTTGGATTTTCCTGATTACTGGTGAGTTTGGGCATCTATTCATATGGTTATCCATCATTTGATTTCCTTCTTTGTGAATTGATTTTATGAGTTTTTGGTTTTATATCTAGCTTAGAAAGGCCTCCTTACCACAAGATTATAAAATGTCTGCTCATAGTTTAAGGCTTCATAGTTGGGTTTTAAAAATATTTAACTCTACTCATTTTATGTATGATGTGAGGTAACATCATTTTTTATGTAATCTATCCTTTTCCTATTGACTTGAAATTCCATCGCTATCATACATAAGAGTATTTTCCTCAGCAAGAAAAGACCACTTAAAGTAAATCCACTGCAAATCCACACCAAACTTTCAGAGAAAATAATGAGAGAAATAGTGGGACTAGGCCTTGAAAGTTGAAACTAATAATTATGAAGATACCTTTATTTGATCTTATAGTTAATTATTACATTATATATAATATTTAATTATAATTATTAATTATTTAATTATTTAATATACACTAAAACTGAGTGATAGCACAGTATGCCATCTTTCACTTTAGATTTGACTTTCTTAGCAGAATCATAAAAGACATAATTTTTTAAAAAAATTATAAAAGGTTTTATTAATTCCTCTAAGAGCCCCTCTTAAGCTTTTGACAATTATATCTTTCTGCTTTTGATTACTATCTTTAGTATCCTTGTAGTGTTTAAATTTTTCCATTGTTAGTCAGTTGTACACTGCAGTGGCCTGTGCAGATTACTATATGTCAGGTCTCCTTACTTATATTTAATAACAGGCTTTATTTTTTTATCATCACATGTGATCAAAACCTCAGGCTCTCCCACTCTTCCCTGTTCTTCTGATCCCAGCAGCAGGATTTGCATAGGTACTTGATTGATTTTTAAAATCACAATACTCCGGAACTCAGTGGATGCAGAGAGTGTGTCTCTTCCATTTCTGGCCCAAGCTTTCTCATCTTTAATCAAATTCAATACTAAATTTAATCCCAACTCAATTACT
>NW_017731692.1:122972-124272 GCF_001890085.2 Hipposideros armiger
GTAAGATTTTAATCTCCTTAAATTTATTGAGAGTTGTTTTGTGGCTTAACATGTGGTCTATCCTGGAAAATGTTCTGTGTGTGCTTGGAAAGAATGTATATTCTGTTGCTTTGGTGTAAAATGTTTTAAAAATATCAATTAAGTCCATCTGGTTTAATTTGTCACTTAAGGCTGCTGTTTCCTTTTTGATTTTCTGTCTGGATGATCTATCCCTTGATGTTAATGGCGTGTTAAAGTCCTCTACTATGACTGTATTACTGTCAATCTCTCCCTTTATGTCTGTTAATATTTGCTTTGTATATTTAGGTGCTTCTATGCTGGGTGTGTAAATGTTTACAAGGGTTATACCCTGTTTTTGGATTGATCCCTTTACCATTATGAAATGTCCTTCTTTGTCTCTTGTTGTAGTCTTTGTTTTAAAATCTATTTTGTCTGGTACAAGTATTGCTACTCCAACTTTTTTTTTTCCATTTGCATGAAATATCTTTTTCCATCCTTCACTTTCAGTCCGTGTCTTTAGAGCTGAAGTATGTCCCTTGTAGGCAGCATATGTAAGGGCCTTGTTTTCTTATCCATTCAGCCACCCTATGTCTTTTCATTGGAGCATTTAATCCATTTACATTTAAAGAAATTATTGATAGGTATATAGTTATTGCCATTTTATTATTCATCTTGTTGACTTTTTCTCCTCCTCTTCCACATTCCCCTTCTTCTTCTTGTCCCTTTAACATTTCTTATAATACTGGTTTGGTGGTGATAAACTCTAGCTTTCTCTTGTCTGGGAAGCTCTTTATCTGTCCTTCAATTCTAAATGATAGCTTTGCTAGGAGAATAATCTTGGTAGTAGATCATTACTTTTCATCACTTTGAATATTTCGTGCCAATCCCTTCTGGCCTGCAAAGTTTCTGTTGAGAAATCAGCTGATAGTCTGATGGGAGCTCCCTTGTAGGTAATAAATGCTTTTCTCTTGTTGCTTTTAAGATTCTCTCTTTGTTTTTAACCTTTGCCATTTTAATTATGATGTCTTGGTGTGGGCCTCTTTGGCTTCACCTTCTTTGAGACTCTCTGCTCTTCCTGGGCTTGTATGCCTATTTTCCTCACCAGGTTAGGAAAGTTTTCCATCACTTTCTTCAAATAGGTTTTCAAGTCCTTGCTCTCTTCTCCTTCTGGTACCCCATGATGTGAATGTTGTTATGCTTCATGTTGTCCCGAGATCTCTTAGACTATCCTCATTATTTTGGATGTGTTTTTTTTTTCTGTTCTAACTGGGTATTTTCTGCTACCTTGTCTTCCAAGCCA
>NW_017731692.1:128007-189582 GCF_001890085.2 Hipposideros armiger
CAGCCACTGAAAGAGGTTCTGGCCTGTGTGCAAGTTGTGTGCGGACAGGTTCTCAGGGCATCATCAGGGTGGAGTAAGTTTGGTGGAGACTTAGATTTGGCACCTACATGCTTTTGCAAGTTGAGTGAGGGGAGGCCTCAGCAAAGGAACAGTGGTGCCTGCCAGCACTTTACCCCCAGAGACAGCTGCCCCTCCAGCCCTTGCTCTGTTCCTCCCCATATGTCCCTGGCATTTTTTGAGTTGCTGCCCCAGCTCTAGAGCTCAGAGTGAGTGAGTCTGTCATTGAGTAAGTCTGTGCACAGGTCCTTTAAGAGATGCCTGGGACTCCAACAGCCTTCTCTCTCACCTTGACAGAAGAAATCTCCAGCCAGATGTTGTGGGAACGCCTCATCCCAGCACTGGTGCTCTGGGCTGGGGAACCCAAAGTAGGACTGGGACCCCTTGCTTCTTGGAGGGACCTCCACAGCTAAGATATCCCTCCTGATTCTTAAATGCCACACGTGGTTGTGGGACCAGCCCGTTTCACACCTCTGCCCCTTTTACCAGTCCCCACATGGCTTCTTCTTTATATTCTTAGTTATAGGAGGTCTTTTCAACTAATCTTCAGGTGGTTCTCAAAAGTTGTTTTTGTAAAATTGTAATTTTGATGAGGTCATGGGACAGGGCAAGCACAGCATTTACCTACTTTGCCATCTTGACCCGACAGTCTCCTAATAAACTAGATAATACATGAGGTTGGCATGTAGAAATTTTTCAGTACACGTTATATCCCCTCTGATCTCATTTCCTGATTTTCCCCCCTTTTCTTCTGAGAAATGGTTCATTGCATATGAAAGAATTTCATAAATATAAATACTGCAGACATTACTGCTTCAATTATGTATTTTTTCTAGGATAATTGCTCCCTTTACCACACATTTTCTAATGTAACATGACATAGAATGATGGCTTTAGTTTGCTTGTCTTTCAAATGGGATTATAAGTACATATTAAATGTTATCAAAATTCAATGTTACGTTTGTTAAGTATCCAACAGAATACTTGACACATACTAGGTGCTCAATAAATGGTAGCTATTTTTATTATTTTATAATCATTCATATACTGTGTGCACTTCACTAGTTGCTCTCTCTACTTTGGTTACCTGTATTTCCTCCTCTCCCCTTTCTAGTAAAAAATGTGATCAGGGAATGAGGAAACCTAGAGTATTTGCACTGAAGATAGTTTGAGGGCCTCATACTGAGTCATAATATAAGGGATCAGAAAAATCTCTGTAGTTTTCTGAGTCCAGCACACAAAGTAGGCAGTTTATGTAACCATGTACTGATTAGAGGGGCTCTGATGTTCATTGGCACTATGTCCTTTGCCCAGTACTGCAAGTAAATGACACACTGTAGCTCTGTGCCTGCTCCTGTTCTCTGAGGCTTATAGCTAAGCTCTTCATTCCCTGTCAGTGGAATGCTCTAACATTCATGCTCTCATGTGATTTTATCAGTAAACCAGACAGTTTTTATTCTTCCCATCTTACAATGAGCCTAGCAGATCCTGTTATTAAAGAGTGGGGAAGGTTCAGCATTCTAATGCTCAGATGCTAGTTGGGTCTCAGGCTCCACATCCCGGAGGCTGGAACATCTGTGCAGAACTCTGCCAGATGTTATCTCTGGCAGCTGTCTGTACTATCTCCATCTATAAGTGACTGTGAAGCTGCAAGCCTCCGTGAGTCAAACCTGAACACAAACAGTGGGAGGAGGCAAGGCGCACACCAATCTTCAGCGTAAAGGTGCTTGGTCTCCTCTCCCCAGTCCTTTGCCGACACGTTTCACAGCAACTTCCCAGGCTTCAGTGGATAAACACAGAACCGGAACTCAGCCATCAGCCAGTTTGGATCAACCGCTCCTCGCTATGTGCCAAGGTGAGCACAGAGGACTTGTGAGATGATACAAAGGAAGGAGACCCGTTTACAAGAACATACAGATATTAATACAGCCTAATGGGAGCAAATCACCACTACTACACTTTATAGCTTGTACCTGTTTAGCATCATTACCTCCATGCCATCTTGTACTTTGCTGCTAGAGGAGTCTTCCAAAAGCACCTCCTTGTATTTGAAAACTTCCATACTCAAAGAGCACCGATGGTTCTACATGGCTTCTCAAATGAAACCTAAACTCTGAAACCCAGCATTTAGCAACCTGTTGCAAATCCACACTTCTAGACTTACCTTGGATGACTCTCCTGGAAGCCTTACACTACAGCCAAACTAAACCACGTGTTACTCAGGGTCCTGCACAACAACCAGCTCCCCAAGCCCAGCCATTTGCTTGTGGGTTCCTTCTGCAAACTTGTCTTTCCATGTCCTCCCACCATCTTCCACATTTCCATCACACTGGTCTATTATTGCTCAGCTCCTTTATTTTATTATTTTTAATTATTAGTTTCAGGTGAGATGCCACCTATTTCATGATAACATCCCTGAGTTCCCCAATCAGAATTTATTTCTTTCTCCTCTAAGCTTCTATACCATCTCTCATGACCTTGTATCAGTGTTTTCTCCCAAACTATATTGTAAGTCTTTGACAGCGTGGCTTTACATCCTATCTAGTGACTGGATTAGTAATTTACATTTAATAGAAACACCATAAATATTAAACCAATGACCGTGTACAATCCTCTGTACTTTTCCATTGGCCTCAGCATCCGCAATGTTGTATGTAAATCAGGCAGTTTTTCCCATCCCTGTGGGTGAAACTGACACTCAGAAAGTTTAAGTGACTTGCCTAAAGTTACACAGATGGATAGTGATGGAGTTAAGAAGGCAATGTGGATGAACTCCTTGTCCGAATTCTTTAACTCAGCATCAAAATGAAAATTGTGCCACCTGTAATTCAAGTGACAGAGCTCTGCTGGGGAAGGGAGTAGGCCTGAACTGGTAGGAGAAGCAGGCAGAAAACGTTTCACAGATTAAGCTGCTTTTGAGCAGTGCTGTAAAAGAATGGGGGAATGGATTAATAGAAAGGGGGAAGTGGGCATTCCAGGCAGGGAATAGTGACAAAGGGGGTCATGAGTATATTATGGTAAACAGATGGAGAGTAATGTTCACTACTATATCCCCATGGCTCAGCTTAGTGCCTGCACAGAGTAGGTACTCAGTATATGTTCACTGGAGAAAGGAAGGGAGGGAGGAAGAACAGGAGGAAAGCTTGGAGTAAGAAAATTGCATCTAGATTGATAAGAAAGTACAGTAATGCTAGCCCAGTGTTAGAGATAGACCAGGTTGTCATTGCATCTTTGTTGCATTGAAAGCTTGTCACTTTCTGGCAGAGAGGGAGGCATGCACCTCATTCAGCACTGCGCAGGAAATAGAGTCATCTAGGGCCATTATCATTATTGTTCTCTCTCCACCTGTGGTGTGATCGTCCGTGGTAAATGTTGTCTGGGTTTCGTCAGGTAAGAGACCCAGTGGGGAAGCCTAGGAGAAGTCTCCTTGGCCTGCTTCTGAGCCCTTTCCCCAGCCCGTTTCCTTAAAGACTCTGATGGCTTTGAGCATGATAACACTGTGTTCACTTTGGTGTGGGACAAAAAGCATGAAATAGAGGGCAAGAGGCTTGGGTCCTTGTTCCAGCTGCACCACGGACAGAGGCTGTGTGGCCTCAGACAATTCACGTCATCACCACTTCTCTGAACCTTAGTCTTCCAAGTTGGCAAATAGTGATAATAGTACCTGCCTTACCTCATGAAGATCTGAGGTACTTTGAAACTGTGAGGAGACGCATGGTATTGGAAACAAGGGTGTGGATCCTTGTCTCAGAAAAAAAATAATTGGAAAGCCTATTCTCTGTCTTGCATCTTGGAAGCACCTTATAAAATGAAGGAAATTGGGATTTTGTCTTATGACCTGAGGAGTAAACTACAGTCCAGTGAGAAGGGTTAGTTCCCCAACACACCCATTGAATACCCACAAACCCTCAAGGGCCCATTCATGAAACACTACCTGGGACCACCCACCGAGATCACTTCTCCAACCCACCACACAGACCTGGTCTGCCTTACCTTGCTTATCTGTTTTTGTTTGTTTGTTCTTTATGAAATCACCAAGACTGGGATAACTCAGCCCTTTATCATTTTACTTCAATCAAACTGGAGTCTCATCTACATTTAATCTAAAGAGTCCATGGAGTGACCAGCAGCAGAGTAAATAAACCCCATGTATGCTGGCTCTTTGCTTTTCTTCCCTCCTTCATGCCAGCTTCCCGATAAGACACAACCACTGAAATTGCTTGTTTGCATCAGCTTTTCCATTAATAATCACTGATATTAGTATACCATCTACCCTAGTGGCTCTCCATCTCTCAAGAACATTCTGGCCAGAAGTCTAAAAGCACGCACTGCAGTCTGTGAAATTCTTACTCGGCTGTTATTTCGGAGCTCTTGGAAGCAACGTGCTCAGACGGCTGACAGCATCAGAATGGGAAATACCTGGCCCTGAGGGGCCAGCCAAACAATCTCAGTTGGTTTTATTGCTGCCACATCCAAGAATCAGGTGCCTGAAAAAATATGCTGACAGGATCAGACTGAGGAAGCTGTGATGCCATCTGGGGTCAGGAAGGGATTTTTGTCCAAATGCCAACTGCGGGGTTTGAGGCAGTGAGGTAGTTCTCTGCTAGCATGAAATTGGGAATAAACCAGGAGGTACAGGAGAAAGCAAAAAGAAAAATGGCCAAGGATGTCATTCAGGAGAACTGGGGATCTTGGTGAAGATGAGGAAGATACTGAGGCCTGAAACTTCTGAATTTTAGATAGTGTTGTATTTTGGAAATTTTCAAGCATACACAAAAGTACAGACTGATAGTATAATAAATCCCCGTAGACCCAGGGCTCAGCTTGATTCATGATCAACTCAAGCCTATCTTGTTTCGTCCATACCTCTACTTGTTTTCTTCCCCTGACCCCCAACTTCACTGGGTTTTATTGAAGCAAATACTAGACATCATATAAATACTTTAGTATGTATCTTTAAAAAATAAACATTTAAAAAAACATAACTGTGTACAATTATCACACCTAAAAATTCACAATCATTCTATTATACCAATAAATATCCATTATTCAGATTTCCCCAGTTGTTCCCTAAGAGCACTGGATATTTTTATCAATCTCAGATAAAATCAAAGTAAATAATGAAAAAGGGGGAATGAGGGAAAGAAAACAATAAGGGAAACAAAGAAGGAGAAAATGAATCAACATATATTTACTGAGTGTCTATGATATACCAGGCCTTGTGTTGGGTTCTACCCAACATTGTTGGGTTCACAGTGACCTCATTTTAGGAGATGAGGAAGTCAAGGGACAGGGAGGTTAAGTCATTTACCCCAAACCAGCCCACTAGGAAGTCTTGAAAACATGATTCAAGACTCAGGTCTGTATGGTTTCAAAGCCTGTCTGTTCTCTACCACATTGCATTTTAAATAACTTAATTATCTACTAGGGACTCTTGGAAGGAAGGAAAAGAAAAAAGATGGAGGGGAATAAAATTCTCCTATCATCAAAAAGCCCTAAAGTATAATTGCCTTGGAACCAGACATTTCTGGATTTGAATCTCGACTCCGAGGGTAAGTGAGGCAAAATTTACTTCCCTGAATCTTGCTTTCTTCGTGAGTATAATAAGATGTGGCAAGGATTAAAAGAAATAATTCAAACACTTAATGGTTATTATTATATATCTGATGAATAGGGGTGGGAAATAGAAGGCAGGAGGTGCTGATATTAACCCCATTCTCCTGCAGACTGATATTTTCAAGGCACTGATCAGGGTGATAACTAGGAATCAGAGAGAGCAATTCTAGTTCTGGTGAAGGGAGACATGGGAGTCAGTGCAGGATGTAGAGAGGAGAGGTGGAGAGATGGAGAGGAAGAAGGGATCAAGGACGTGTTGGATATGTACCTATCCCTTTCTAAACATTGGAGCAAAGGTAGGAAATGAAGACGAACATGGTGTAGGAGTGGGAGAGTGGGGAACCAACCTGAGTGAAGCGGTGGGTGGCGGGCCGAGCAGAAGAAGGGGGGAATAAGATTGGATGGATGGAACCTCAAATAGAGATACTGAATTGTCTTAATTAAGAATAAAACTTGCTCAGAAGTTCTTCAGGAACATTAATCTGACTGTGAGATGCCAGACAGGTTGCCTGAGAGATGGGAGGCAGAGACACCTATGTAGTAGTTGTTACCTCAAGGTCTTGGGGTGAATGCAGATTTTATGTTTGTGCAAAGCTTCTCAGGCCCAAAGATTTTTGAAGCTTATTTACCACACTGAAATTCGAACATGCTGGTAGAAAAGTCTTCTGGTCTCCAGAGAAAAGCTATGTTCCAGGTGTCCAAAAGCAGCCTTTTTGCAGAGAGAACCCATTGATCAAAGCCAAAACCCTTCCCAACAACTGCTGTCCCAAGCAGTGATGGATGAAGAAGATGTTGCCAGAAGGAAATGCCAGCAAAAATATGCAAAAGAGACAGTGCGTTATTATAATAAAGTCAATTCAGAGACCCAAGGAGCTCAGAGAATCTCAGAATTTGGCTTCTTGTTCAAATAGGCATTTATTTTAAGGCTCTTTAAAATGGTATTTTGGTGCCGCAGCCTTAGTGGCAATGAAATTTGAGCTGATGACAAACAGTATCAGGGGTTTCCTCCATTAGCCATAGCTATAAAAATAATCTCATAGCATCTTAGGGAGATTTCCTTTTGACCCAAATTGAGGCTTAGCCATTGATTTCCAAAGAGTTAGATTACTGGCATCATTAGGTTGGGGTGAAACTCCAGGACCATCTTGCTCATTCCCATTCTTCCTACAAAACAAAACAACACTGATTTTAATATATATATAATATTTAATACATATATATTTAATTATATAATATATACATACACACACACACACACACACACACACGGAGAGAGAGAAGAGGGAGAGAGTGAGAATCATAGAATCATGGAAAAAACTTAAATACCATCTGTGAAGGAGATTTTACCAAATGCTTGTGTTTCCTATTTTAAAAATACTCACTTCCATCTACCTTGCTTGCATTCCATTGTTCTAATTTAAGTCAATATCCTAGATTTGCAAGCACATTTAATAAGCTTTATGTAAGCACTTTACAAACATTTAGTCAGAGTACCAAGGGAGAAGAATTATGATGCGATAGGGTTCATTTACTAAGACACAGTGATTCATTTTCAGCACTAAGTAATGGCTGAAGGCCTCTGACATCTTTGGTTCTAGTCTAAACCCTCTATCAGACTTTAAAGTGGGAGATGAATATGTCTAGTTATACCAGTTTTCCTTTCTTCCTTTGTTCATTTTTTCCTTTCCTCTTTTCTTCCTCCTTTTTCCATTGACACCTATTAACCAAACATATTATAAAGTCACATTCAAAATAAAAAACTTTCCAATCTATTTCCTATTTATTTGTCTTCCTTCTTCTTTAGAGAGATATCTTCTCTACAGAATTGATTCTCAGGAGTAATAACCTTTCTGAAGGGCCATTTAAGAATTCATTTATTCTGTTCTTTGGGCAGTAGTGAAAAAAGAGATGGTGATTAATTCCAATTCCTATGACGTAGTAGGTTATTTGACCCAATCCTTCCATTAAACACAATTAAAATTTTGGCTACAATATAGAAAAAGTGTCCTTAAAAGCACAAATTGCTGACAAGATAGTAATCAACACCAGGAAAAATCTCAGGGAAAGTGAGAAGCAGAGAGATAAACAGAGCTCCAAAGTTGCTTTGAGAGCATTCTCTATCCTAGCAAAACTGGGCTTCAGTTTTGGCAGACATAAGTGGTGAAGGGTAAAGAGGTCAAGAACTGAGTCTCACTCCAGGTGGAAAGCTTAATAGGAAACCTTCCTTCTACTAAGCTAGGATTCAAAGAGACACAACATCAGAGTAAGAGGAATAAGAAGTAAGTCTAGCCTCAAATCCAACCCCCCAGGGAACTTGTACAGATGCTGAAGGGGAAAAGGCTTAAATGCAAGAGAAACAAATTTTCCTGGGAGATTGTGGATATGAGATGGCCTTACCAGGGATTTGCAGCTGGGATTTGTACTGTTTAAGTGGTCCAGGGAACCCAAGTGAACCTAGAACGCTAATGCTTCCCAGATCCTGGAAAAAAACAAACAAAAATACTTTCTGGATAAATATACCCTTTATTTTAGGACTCAAGAATCCCCTACAAATACCTTTTGTAAGGATAGTGAACGACACACATGTAAAACAAAATTAAGTACATAAAAAGGAACAAGATAACATGAATGAGAAACAGCAGAAATGACAAAAGCTGGAACAACCCATAAACATTGTAGATATTGGAATTATAGACAAGGATTATAAAAGAAATATGCCTTATTTTGGGTTAAAAATATAAAAGCATGCAATTTTCTGTAAGTGCTTAAAATCACAAAAAGTTAACCTAGCAGCCTGGAAAGAACTAATAAAATTTCTAGAATTGAAAAACATAAAAACTAGACATAAAACTAAATAGATGGGATTTACAGCAGATAAGGCTCAGATGAAAGGAAAATTTGTAAACCAGAGATGCTTAAAAAGAAATTATTCAAAATGTAACACTATAAGACAAAAAGTTGGAAAATATGGAAGAGAGGGAATGAAATTTAGAGAATAGAGTTACAGAAGGGGCAGAGAGCATGTGAGTCATAAGTGATATTTGAAGAGAGAAAGGATGATGAAGGGCATTAGTCCACATATTCAAAATACCTAGTAACTCACACAAGATGAATAAACAAAAATAAATCAACACCTGGACTCATCAAAGGGAAACTGCAAAGAACTAAAGACAAAGACAAAATCTTAAATGCATCAAGATAACATAAGGACAAATTAGCTTTAAAAGAACAACAATAAGACTAACATTGGACTTCTCAACAAAACAAAAAAATAAATAAATAAGACAGTAAAAAGCCAAAAAAAAAACAAGATTGCTAACCTAGAATACATTCAAGAAAAAGGGGTAAAGACATTTTCAAACAAAAACAGTAAGTTTAATGTCAGAAGACCCACACTAAAGAATGTACTTCAGTAAGAAGAAAAGGGACTCTTGGAAAGCATGAGATATGAGAAGGAATGAGGGGCAGAAATTAATGAAACAAAAGATTCATATAGTAGAGTGGATTAACAAATGTAAAATTTGTTCTTTGAAAAGACTAACAAAATCGAAAAATATGATAGACAAATGGTCAAAAAAGATAAGGAAGAGGGTAACCATTATTTGGAATAAAAAAGGGGTATAATTGAAAAATACTACAGAATTAAAAAGATATCATCAACTTCAATATGACATATTTGAAAAGCTACATTTCTTAGGAAATCTATAGATATTATAAAAATAAATCAAGAAGAAATAGACATCTTGGTTAATCTTATAATATTACCTTATAATGATTATCACATTAATGGTTAAAAATCCTTGCATGAAGAAAATATCAGACTTAGTTGATTGTACTCTACCAAAATTTAATTTAAAAAGTCCAATATCACAAAATTATATTCATAATACACTCACACAAAAACTAAATTCTCTCTAACTCATTTTATGAAGCTATTTATGAAGTTAGCATAGCCTTGATACCTGACCCTGGCAAGGACACTATGAGAAAAGAAAATTACAAGCCAATCTCTTCATAAATATAGATTTTAAAATTCTAAATAAAAGAATAGCACAACAAAAACAGCAAACGGGTTTATTTGAAGAATGCAGGGGCAGTATAATAAAGAAAATTGGACTCACCAACTTAATAAATTCAAAGAGGAAAATATTACAATTACCTCAAAAGATGCAAAAAATTGATAAATAAAATTCTATATCTGTTTATTGTAGAAACTACTAGGAAACTATTATTAGAAGAGAGATTCTTCAACCAGGTAAAGAGCAATATACATATAGTCATGTACATGTAAAAAAAATGATTATACTTTATGGAGTAGTGTTAAAATCAATCCCAATCACCACTTCTAGCCAACATTATACTGGAAATATATAGTGTTAGCACAATATAGCAAGAGAAAGAAATAAGAGATGGAAGAATTTCAAAGGAAAAAAATGGTTATCATTTGCAAATGCTCTATTTCCAACCTAGATAATTCAAATTAGAATACAGCAACTTTGATGAGTACAAATAAACAGAAAAAATCAATTGTATTTCCTATTCAGCAATAATTAAAAATTGTATATTTAAAAATTGTATCATTTGCAATGTGACAAAAAAATAAGGTGGCTAAAAATAAATCTAATAAAGTTACTGAGGATCTTTATGATGAAACATTATACAACTTTTACTGAAAGACATTAATGAAGCCCTAAGTCAGTGAAGACATTTACTTGTGTATAGATGAGATGATCATCAAAATATCAATTTTCCTAAAATTGATTTTTAGATTCAAAGCAAAGTCTCAGTTTTTCTACGCTTTTCTTTTTTCTTGATGGAATTCCATATAATGTACATGAACCAGCAAATGGCCAAGGAAAGTCAGGACATTACTGAAGAAGAAAAGATGTTGGAATGGATATGATGCTATAGTAATAAAATGACTGTAGCACAGGGTTGGCTAGAGTTTGAAAAAATAAACCCACACATATATTTACACTTGATGCATACCAGAGTTTCATAGTAGCTCAATGGAGGAAAGTAAGGTCTTTTCAATAAGGATTACTTGAACAATATATCCTGTGCATAAAAATGAGATTGGATCTTTATTTCATATCATAAACAAAATTCATCACAGATAGATCAAGGAATTAAGTGTGAAAGTTAAAACTATAAAACTTTTAGAAGACAGTTATAGATATGTTTTTTGTTTTGTTTTTGTTTTTGCCTTGGATAGGGGTGGTTTTCTTAAACAATTAAGAACTACAAATTGTAAAGAAAACTATCCATTAAATTGTCTATTTTAAAATTAAGAATTTCTATTTATAAAAAATACAGTATAAAGAAAGTGAAATTAAATGACAAGCTGAGAGAAGAAATTTATAGCAATAAAACAGGATTAATATTCAGCATACATAAAGAAATCTTACAAATCAATCTGCATGGGACAACTGAAAATAAAAGTGGGCAAAGGTTTGCAGGTATTTACTAAGAGAACAGTCAATATTAAAAGATTTTCAACTTCATTAATAATCAGAAAAATCAAAATCAAAATACAATCTTACTCATATATCCATTAGGATCACTGCTAAAACAAAACAAAACAAAACCCAACCAAAAGAAAAAATAACAAGCATTGGCAAGAATGTGGAAAATTAGAGCTCTTGTGCATTGTTAGTGGGAATGTTTACTGGTGCAGGCACAATGGAAAATAGGATGCAGTTTATTAAAAATTAAAAATAGAACTACCATGTGACCCAGTAATTTCATTTCTGGGTATATCCCCCAAAGAATTTAAAACAGGATCTCAAAGAGATACTTATATACACATGTTTATAGCAGCATTATTCATAATAGCCAAAAGGTGGAAGCAACCTAAGTGTCCATCAAGAGATAAATAAGGTATATTCATACAAAACATGTGGTATATACATATAATGGAATTTTATTTAGCCTTAAAAAAGAGGAAAATGCTGATGCATGTGACAACATGGATGAAACTTGAGGATGTTTTCCTAAGTGAAACAAGGCAGTCACAAAAAGACAAATACTGTATGAAAATACAGTGTGATTCCACTGGACATATAAAGAGCTTCCCAGACAAGAAAAAGTTAAAGGAGTTTATCAACACCAAACCAGTATTACAAGAAATGTTACAGGGTCTCCTTTAAGAAGAAAAAGAGAAGATATGAATATTAAATGACAATAGCTACATATCTATCAATTACTTTAAATGTAATGGATTAAATGTTCCAATCAAAAGACGTAAGGTTGCTGAATGGATAAGAAAACAAGACCCTTACATATGCTGCCTGCAAGAGACTCACTTTAGATCAAAAGATACACACAAACTGAAAGTATAGAGATGGGAAAAGACATTTCATGAAAATGGAAATGCAAAAAAAAACCCCAAAACAAACAAACCTGGAGTAGCAATACTTATACCAGACAAATTAGACTTTAAAACAAAAGCTGTAACAGTAGACAAAAAAGGACTCAGTTGTCCCCCTTCTGGGTATTCATCCAAAGAAAACCCAAAACACTACTTTGAAGGGACATATGCATCCATATATTCATTGAAGCATTATTTACAATAGCCAAGATGTGGAAGCAGCCTGGGTGTACATCGAAGGATGAATGGATAAAGAAGAGGTGGTACTTAAGTACAATGGAATATTACTCAGCTATAAAACAGAATGAAAATGCCATCTGCAACAGCATGGATGGACCTAGAGGGTATTATGCTGAGAGGAGTAAGTCAGGCTGAGAAAGACAAATGCCATATGATTTTACTTATATGTGGAACCTAGAGAACAAAATAAATGAATAAACAAAACAGAAACAAACTCATAGATACAGAGAAAATTTGAGGATTGCTAAATGGGAGGGAAGTTGGGATTGAGTGAAAAAGGGGAAGGGATTAAGAAGCACAAACTGATTGTTATAAAGTAGTCATGGGGATTAAAGCACAGCATAAGGAACATGGTCCATAATACTATAATAACTATGTATGGTGTCAGATGGGTACTACCGTATTTGCCGGCGTATAAGACGATTTTTTGGCCCTGAAAAATATGCCTCCAAGTGGGGGGTCGTCTTATACGCCAGGTACACTTCAGATAGACTGCCCATAGTGCTTGCCCCGTGCCATAGTGGCCTCCCGATGCCCGCCCACTTCATTCCACATACCGTTCAGGCATCAGCAGCACTGATGGGTGTATGCTCGGCTGTTATGCGATTTTGCGAGTGTGGTAAATTCGGGTTACCGTATATTTCTTTACATATGCATTGAAGATTCGCGATTTTGCGCTATCATGGTGCCTGTTAGAATGTTGAAGAGCTCGCACTTGCGCACTAGTGAGGTCCCAGGGAGATGCTGATGCAAGGGTGGACCAGACTGCTATAGTGACAGGGCGGGCAAACAGGGAGCAGGGACCAATCAAATCAGGCTTTGTATACAGCCAACAGCCAACCACAATACTGCACCATTGTACAGTACAGCATAGAAAATGTCGACCAGTCAAACCCCTATCATCCCTATCATGGCACCAGCCAAAAGAAAGAAGTATGATGCAAATTTTAAACTGAAAGTTATAAACTTTGCTAAGGAAAATAATAATTGTGCTGCTGCAAGACAATATGGAGTAACAGAAAAGATGGTTCGGGACTGGAAATCAAATGAGAAAGCATTAAAGAGTATGCCAAGGGGTAAGTGTGCATTAAGAAGAGGCACCCCACACTGGCCAGAACTCGAAAAACATGTAGCAGACATGGTGGCTCAACATCGCCAAAACGGTTATGTGGTGACACGAAATACAATACGCTTGTTTGCACTTCAGTGGGCCAAATCAAATCTGATATTGTTTTACCTTTTATTTGGTGTGTGGAAGGTGTGCGGAAGAGGGGGTAGTCTTATACGGCGAGTATATAACAAACTCTGTATTTTGTGTGGAAATGTTAGGGGGTCGTCTTATACGCCCAGTCGTCTTATACGCCGGCAAATATGGTAGATTTATCTGGGTGACCACCTTGTAAGTTATATAAATGTCTAATCACTATGTTGTACACTTGAAACTAATATTGTATGTCAATTATAATTGAAAAATTAAAAAATATATATATTTTTAAAAGTTTGGAAAAAAAATTTTATCCTATTCCATAGGTTTTAGTTTGTTGATTATTTCTCATACTGTGTAGAAGCTTTTTATTAATAGTTTGATGTAGTCCCACTTATTGATTTTGCTTTTGCTGCTTGTGCTTTTGTTGCCATATCCGAAAAGTCATTGTCAAGACCAATGTCAAGGAGCTTTTCCCCTATTTTCTTCTAGGGTTTATTGTTTCAGGTCTTATGTTTAAGTTTTTAATCTATTTTGAATGAATATTTGTGAGTGGTATAAGGTAGAGCTCCAGTTTCATAATTTTGCATGTGGTTATCCACTTTTCCCAGCACCATTCATTAACGAGACTATCTTTTCCCCATTTTGTATTCTTGGCTCCCTTGTCAGATATTAGTGGACTATATATATGTTGGTTTATTTTTGGTCTCTTAATTCTGTTCCATTGGTCTATGTGTCTGTTTTTATGCCAAAACAATACTATTTTGATTACTGTAGCTTTGTATTATCATTTAAAATCAGGAATTGTGATGCCTCCATGTTTGTTATTCTTTCTCAGAATTGCTTTGGCTATTCAGGGTCTCTTATGGTTCCATACAAACTTTAGGATTTTTTTCTATTTCTATAAAAAATATCATTTAAATTTGATTGGGATTGCGTTAAATCTATAAATGACTTTGGGTAGCATGCACATTAATTCTTCCAATTCCTGAACACAGAATCTTTCCACTTATTTATGTATTCTTTAGTTTCTTTCCTCAGTGTCTTATTGTTTTCAGTGTATAGATCTTTCACCTCCTTGGTTAAATTTATTCCTATGTATTTTATTGTATTGCTGATATTATGCAAGGGATTATTTTCTTTGTTCCTTTTTTAGGTAGGTTTTTTTTTTTTTAGTGTATAGAAACACAACCGATTTTTTAATGTTGATTTTACATCGGGCAGCTTTACTGAATTCGTTTATTAGTTCTAACAAGTTTTTGATGGTGTCCTTAGGGTATTCTATATATAAAATCATGTCATCTGCATACAGAGGCAATTTTACTTCTTCCTTCCTGATTTAAATGCTATTTGTCTATCATCTATCTATCTATCTATCTATCTATCTATCTATCTATCTATCTAATCTATCTATCTTGCCTGATTGCTCTGGCTAGGACTGCCAATATTGTGTTAAATAGGAGTGAGAGTAGACGCAGGGTGGTCAGGCTTAGTTAGCTTCCTGCTAGTTTCTGGTCTCTAAGACACTTTTGACATCTGAGATCTGAGAGCACCGTGGGTCAAAGTCTGTAGTGAGGACTAGAAAATGAGCTCTAAGGGGTGTTGGCATTGGTCAGAGGGAGAGAGTTGATGAGGGCACCTTGGGAACTGGGTCATAGTCAAGTGGGTCGTTGCTCTGAATTGGGGAAGTAGGTGACACTGCTCAGAGAGTAAAGGAAGGATGGAGGCTTAACAGCTCAGAAAGAGCAAACGCATATGATTCAATTAGTTAATTACTGATATAGGTGAGTTGCATAACTTATCAGGCTGCCAACAGAGAAAGATTTCTTCCAAAAAGCAACAGGTAGGGCTGTTCCCAGTAGTGATGAGAAGGTGCTAAGATTTTGGAGAAATGCAGTTCTGTGAACACTGCAATGTGTTCAGTTACTTGCAGATGTATTGTGCCTAATACATAAGCTTCTTTGCAGTGGCCCTGAAGATGGAATTTATTTGTCCAAGCAAAAGTGTTTAATTCTGTTGTGCTGCAGTCTATAAAATATTTACATTGTTGTTCTACATATACACATTGCTTATATCCAGCTGCATTTCTCTCTGATGCACTTTAAATAAGAGATTTGGATTCCTGACAAAGTCATCCATGCCAACTCTTAGAGGAAAGATTCACAGACTCATTGCAGCTCACAAAACCCCCAGGACATTGAATAGTTCATCCTTTTGTCTTCAGGCAGGATAGAATCCAAACGAGCCTAAATAAAGAGGCATGTCTCCTAACCCTGAAAATCCAGAAACCGAATGAACGATCTTTCTAAATTATCATATATTTCCCTTAAAAATCACTGTCTCCCATTGTAATTAGTGTGTTTCTTAGAGAATATGGTATTTAAAGAGAAAATCCCAAAGTCAATGTTAATGGACTCTGAGCTCCAAATGTATTAAAGAGAAGTAGCAGTGATTTAAGGCAGTGTGGCATAAAAGGAAAATAATTGAACTGAGAGTCCAGGGCCTGTGTTTGCTGCTTTGGTCCACCATTCTCCATGTGAACTTGGGTGAGTCAAGGCCAAGTTTCTACTTAGCATCCTTACTGTATTAGGATAATAAATGCTTGCTTCTCCTACCTCCAAGTGTTTGAGGGTTAAAAATTAAGCATAAGAAAGAGCTTTGGACAGTATAAAGTATGGTACAAAGATAAAGATGTAAAATAATTCATTGCCATGTAATGAATAACTGTAATCACATACCCACATTCTTTTACTATCTCACCAAAAACTGGCTGCACTTTGGCTCTTATTCTTCCTTCTGGGACAAAAAAAACAATTGGTATCGTATTGATCACGTTTGGTGGTTCAAGGGTGAATTACTGAGTGTGCAAGTTTTTCACAGTCCCCTCCTTGGTCTTCTATCCCCCTTCTACCTGTTTCCTCATTCCACAGCTCCATAGCATCACCACGCGAGTATGCTCGCTCCTGACTGACTTGTTCATTGTCCCCTGAAAGTGCTTGTGGATTCCCACATTTGCATCTTTGCACTGCCTTCCCTCCCTCCTGAAATGCACCCTACCCTACCCCTCTGCGATCATTCAAAGATCATCTGCAAAGCTACCCATCAGCCTGCTTTGATCAGCTGGTGTCTTCCTTCGGAGGCTGTCAGTCTACATTCACTTAAGTCTTTTATCCTTAAAAAAGAAGAGTATATATTTACTGAGGGTATGGGCAATGCATTTTTTTTTGCATTTTCCACAGTAAAAAAGCATAAGCCTAGTAAGTATTCAGTCTTGTAAAGGGATAGATATGGAGACTAAAAGGGAAACAAAAAAGCAAAACAGTCAAAATGTTTTGTTTTGTTTTTTCTTTTGAGAAGGAGCACAATTATTGTGGAAATTTGGAAGTCAATTTTTCTATGGCATCCCTTTCTCTATGCTGGATAATTAAGCATAATATTTATTTGTTGCTTAATATATTTAGTGCATGGGTAAAATGTATGCCATGTAATCAGTGAAAGAGATCAGAATAGAAGCTTCCATTGTGTGCAGTCACAGCAATAGCATTTTGCTTCTATATGACTGGGATTTTAAAAATATATACTGTACACACATTCATAAAACACACTTCAACCACACTGGGAACCCATTACAGTTGTCACAATGCAGGCCAGGCCTTTGCTCTGCCTATTCCTGCCAGCAACAGCTACACATCAAATGGAATAAGCCTTTGGAAGCTTAATACTCTAATATAGGTTTGAATATTGGTCATGTGATATGGACATCTCGGTTATGACTAATCTGTTACATACAATAAAATAATCATTTAGGTCCTAAATGTGTGCATGCATGCACTCACAGAAATGCATACTGGGGAGTCCTATTTGGTTGCTGGAGGAAGGCTGCAAATGTGACTCTCAGTTTGCCTAAAGACAACAAGGCAAATGGATCAGCTTTAAGAGTCACAGTAACCACAAGACAAATGCAATTCAATGTTTAAGAGAACTACCACTTGCCCTGACACTGAGATTAAGATTTCTTCCAGGGACCCTCATTAAAAAAAGACACTGTGTAATAATGGTGGATGTCCTTCCCAAAGCTCTGACCAGAGTTACCACCATGCATTTATAGGACTTATCCTGATAATGTTCCTATTGCAAGTTGAAGCCATAAAAACCATTGTAGGAGACACCCAAACCATGCTCGCCACTCTTGTATAGAGCTCACTGAGGACATGGATTGAGTCAAGGGTTGAAGCTCTTTAGCAGCATTGTCCAAAAGAACTTTCTGCGATGGTGGAAACATTCTATATTGGCACTGTCCAGTATGGTAATAATCAGCCAATGTGGCCATTAAGCACTTAACATGTGGCCAGTGGACTGAGAAACTGAAGTTTAACTCCTATTTTTAATTCATTTAAATGTAAATAGCTACATGTGGCTAGTGGGTATCATGTTGGACAGCGTAACTCTAGAAAAATGTCTGTATGGTATGCCTTTCCAATAACCTTTCGTGAGTATTATTTCTTGTGACTGGGCTGAGGGAATACTTAGAGCAGGAGGAAAATTTACCTCTGAAAGCATTTCTGCATCTGCTGCAACATGGAGAAAATTAGGCAATAGAGGCTTCAAAGCTCTATGCCATCAGGCAGAAGTACTTTTATTACAGAATGTTTTGAGATGTAAACACTCCCAGTGTATCTATTTTTGGTTAGAAATTATAATCTGTGTTCTGATGCTCTAATTTGTTTGTACCTTGTAGACAAGCACACCATTTTAACAACTTTTTTTTTAAACTCGTACTGCCAATCTCCTCTTCGATTCAACATCTGAGATGCTGAAACTTTTCAGAGAAAAATTAACCAAACACACAAATTTGCATTTCCTCAGATTCCTGGTTTCTGATCTCAATGGATCTTTGATGCTTTCTTGTGATTCTTCTATACGTGCCCTTTTCATCCCTTCATTCTTTATTCTCCTCTCTGGTGGACAGAGGGCCTTCTTTAAAATAACACATTTGAGCCACGATGAGAGGTGATCAACATTAGCAAGAAAGAAGGTGGTTTTTCCATAGGTGGTCGGTCCTTCCTGAAGCCTCCTCCATTACCCTGCAAGGATCAGCATAAGTATGGGTCTCTCCAGACTCAGAAGCAACAGACAAAATGGTTTCTCCAGTTTGCCATAGAGGAAAGGTAGGATGGAGCTGGAACCCTGACAGAAGGGCCGCAGGGTAGTCCAGGAAGAAAAGGAATGGCCAGGGGAGAAAGGACTTCTGAGTTTTCATCTGAGGTGAAGACCGACAAGATTGGAAGGTTGTCTAATGGGCAACAGCTAAGAAATATATTTCCCCAGTGAGTGGATTCTTATTGTATTTGTGATTGACTATGAGCAAGATTGGGCCTTTATGGTAATAGACTACACACCTTCTGAATGATACGGGACAAAATGGCAAGGTTCCATACATTTTCCTAATCCATTCTCTCTTCTGTTTTTCTCAGGACTATCTTTGACCTTTCATGGTCTCCTCTCATATGCCCATCAAGAGGCAACATCTACTTCACTGAGAAACTATCAATAGAAACCTTCAGATGGAATCTCCCTCAGTTTCCTGAATTTATTTCCATTACAAATGCAGTAATGCATTCCCATTAGTCTTTCCACTCTATCATAGTGGAAAAAAGTCCCTTACTCTTCTTAAAGATTAATTATCCTAGTGTACTCTGCATCTCTCTACTCGTTATTCCTAGGATTCTTGCTCCATTAATTACCTGATTTCTGGCCTGTATCTTTAATATTGTTCTTCCATACATTTTGTTTCACTTACCTTTAACAATTTAAGCATGCTCAAATCTTTCCTATATTAAAAAAAAAAGTTCTCTTCACCTTGAAGTCCCCTTCAGCTATTACCTCTATCTCTCTCCTTCCCTCTAGTTTCAAGATTCTTCAAAGAACGACTAGTTGCTCCAACATCACTTGCTCACTCCATTCATTCCTTGACTACTACCATCTGGCATCTGTTTCTATTATTCCATTGATACTGCTGTTTTCAGGACAACCAATGACCAGCTGGTCACTGCGTTTCATTATGTATCGCTTGCCTTAACTAACTTTCCTGAAGCGCTCCTTTCTCTTGGTGCATTTGTCTCCAAAACTCCCAAGCAAGAGACCGAGGAGCCATTCTTAACTCTACCACCTCCTGTTCTAGCACATAGTCCTCTCTTTTCTTTTTGCCAGTACTCTGAAATTTTTCACTACAAAGTTCGGGTGAAATTGAGCCTATCCCATCTCCAGGAAAGGGCCCTGGTTTCTTTAATCCTGTCAGTATATCCCATCTTCCTGGCTGCAGTGATTGACTCAGAGATGGATAAATAACACAAGTCAGGCCAATCAGGGTCACTAAGACTCAATTCCAAAACTCTTATGTGAACCATCAGAGAACTGGGTTTATTTCCTAAGAGACAAAGCATATAGACTCTGGAATTCCTGGCAGCCATCTTGGGAACACACAAAAGAGGCCTGCCTGCGAGTAGAGTCAGCATTGAGGAAAGGAAATGGAGAAAAGCAGAAGGAAAAATAAGTTCTGGCCATGAACCCTGAGTGCTGGATAAAGCCCTTCCTGAAGCCTCAGATCTTATTCCCAAACTGCTTTTTCTTAGCCAGTAAATTCCCTTGTTTTGTTTAAGCCATTTTGGTTCAAGTTTCTACTTCAATAACCAGAAAGAGTTCTAATTGACACAAGCCCTTAAATCTAATCATTTCTCCAAATATTATCCACAATATTTCACATGCCTGTTTAAAATCCTTAATAAGAAATCCTTTATTGAGATTTAATGAGCAAACTCAACTCAAATTAACTTAACAATAAGAAAATTATTGCATTTTATAACAGGAAGTTCCATGGTAGTAAGACTTCTTTGCTGACTGATTCAGCAGCTCAGTGATATCACCAGGATCCAGGTTTATTTTCTTTTATTTTTTTCTATTTCTGCTATGACATCTTCAGTTACGACTTAATCATTCGGGCTGGTAACAGGATGGATATAGCGATGACTCATCGAGACATGACATCTAGAGGATGAAGAGAAAGTCTTTCTATGGTTCTTTCTCATCCCTGAGGAAGCTGTTCCCTGAAGCCCTTCAGCAGACTTGCCCTCGCATCTCCTTGGCTAGGATTGAGTCAGACAAATTCCTGATGAGGTACTCTGGAGCAGTGGGCTTTTCTTCAGGCACATGGCTGTGAAGATGGGAGTTGTGTTAGGGAGAAAAGAGAAAGGATTGGAAGGGCAGGAGGAAAGCAGCGGGGTCCACTACCGTGACCAACAAGGAGCTGCATGAGCTGGCTCCTGCCAGCTTCTCTGGCCTCATCTTTTGCCACTCACCTCCTGGTATTTGACCCTCGAGCTCTTCTGGCCTAAGTTTTGTTTCTCTGAGTATGCTACGGGTTCACTGGTACATCTGGAGCCTTAAAGTATGCTGCACTCCCATGTCCACACCTTCTATTTATCTTTAGGATTCATCTTACTTGTTACCTTGTTATTTCTCCCGAAAATTCTTCCCTCACTCCCCAGGCTGGGTTAGGGGCCACTCTTCTAAACTCCTGCTGCACTTCTGCTTGTCCCATTAAAGCATTTGTCATACTGCACTGCGATTACCTGTTTAAGCCTGTCTCCACCACTAGAATATAACTTCCTGAGGGGCAAGGATTCCACATTGGTCTCCGACATAGTACACAATTATTGAGGTGCTCACGAATTATGTTCTAGCAAATTCCTAAAGGTCATAGTTTTCTTCTCCAAGTTGTGAACCTGCTCAGTCCTAGTAGGGCAGGATACACCACTGGTCCTTCATAGCATGTATACTCCTTCTTTAAGGATAACTCGGAGCAGTTTAAGAAACCTTCACAGGTTAAGTTCTTAAAAAGTACTTGTTTCTAAACTTCTTCTGTCAGTGCAGTGTATATCAATATTATCTATTCGATAACAAGGTATTTTTAAAATAAATTTTATTTTGGTATAATTTAAATACAATAAAATGTACCTATTTTAAGTGTACAGGTCTATGAATTTTGACAATATATCCATGTAACCACCACTCAAATCAAGATATAGAACATTTCCATCACCCTAGAGGTTTCCTATGCCCCCTTTGCAGTCACCCCCTCATCTCTGGTGCCAGGAAACCACTGAGTTGTGTTTGCTTGTTCTAGAATTCCATATAGATGGAGTCATATGAGTACAGTACATGTTCTTTTGTAAAGCGCCCATTCAAATATTTTGCTCGTTTTCTGTGAAGTTGTTGGTCTTCTTATTATTGAGTTGCAAGAGATAGTGACCTGCCTGAATATGAGTCCTTTGTCAGATATATGTATTGTGAATATTTCCTCACAGTGTATGGCTTGCCCTTTTGAAGAGCAGAATCTTTTGATTTTTATGATGTTCGGTGTCTCAACTTTTTCTTGTATGGTTTGTGTGTTTGTGTAAAATTTGTCTTCTGTGTTTTCTTTTGGAAGTTAAACAGTTGTAGCTTTTACATTTAGGTCTGTGATCCATTTTGAGTAATTTTTGTGTAAGTGTGAAGGTTTACAGATATCCAGTTTTTCAGCTCCATTTGTTGAGAAGACTATCTTTCCCCCCATTTAATTACCTTGGCACCATTGTTAAAAAATCAATTGACCATATAAGTGAGGGTCTATTCTGTTCTGTGAATCTATATGTCTCTCTTTACACCAATACTGCACTGTCTTGACTGTTATAGCTTTATAGTAAGTCTTAAAATGAGGTAATGTAAATCCTATAACATATTTTTTTAAACTTCTTTTATTCTAGGTCTTTTGTGTTTTCATGTAAGTTTTAGAATCAGCTTTATTTTAGAATAAATTTCATTTCTGTGGACAAACCTTTTGGCATTTTGATTGCCATTATGTTTTGGGGAGAATTGACATCATAACAATATTGAGTCTTCCAACCCATGATTATGGTATATCTTTCTATCTATTTAGGTCTTCTTTAATTTCTCTCAGCAATGTTTAATAGTTTTTCCATGTACAGATTGTTTATGTTTTTTTGATGTTATTGTAACTTGTAGAGATACTATTGATTTTTATATTTTTTTATATATTCACCTTGCATTCTTCAGCCAATTTAAATTCATTTAATATTTCTAGTAGCTTTTTTGTAGACTCTTGAGGATTTTCCACATACACACTCATGCTTTCTATGACTAGGAACAGTTTTGCTTCTTTCTTTCCAATCTGTATGCCTTTTATTTCTTTTTATTACTTTATTACACTGGCTAGGACATCTGATACGATGTTGAATCGAATTGTCAAGAGTATATATCATTGCCTTGTTCCTGATCTTAGGGGGAGAGTGTTCAACTTTGTTTTACCATAAAGTATGATGTTTGCTGTAGGCTTTTATTTTATTTTATATTTGTCCTTTATCAGGTTGAGGAAATTCTATTTCTAGTTGTGCTGGAAGATTTGTTTTGTTTTAATCATGGATGGATGTTGACTTTCGTCAAATAGCTTTTCTGCATCTAATGAGAATCTCCTGCGATTCACCTCACACAGTGAGTTGCATTGATTGATTTTTAAATATTAAACTAATTCAGCCTCCTGGGGTTCAACTATCTATTCATGTGCAGCTTAGTATTCAGCAACAGATTCAAAAGGGCCCCATGAAGATTTTTGGTGCTTTATCTTTGTGTAGCTCCTTCCTCTCCAGCACTTTGCCTCATAACTTTCAGCCACCTCAGCCTCAGTCTCCAGTCTCTGCCTCCTAAACTCAGTCAGAATGCCAGGCTGTGTTAGCATTCTACCTTCTTGCATAGCTTCTGGGAAGTACCTCCAGGCAAAAAGCCAGGGTGAACATAGAGCTCACTTCATGTGTTTCCCTTTCCTAAGAGACCTCAGCTCTGCCTTGCCTGTTCCCCAGCCAGCATGGCCTCGGGTATTCTATACAGTTTTCTAGCTGTTTTTGGTGAGAGGAAAAGTCCAGGACCAGTTAGTTATTCTGCTACAATTGAATGCTGAAATTGGTTGCAAGGACTCTTGATGGCAGATATTACACTTGCTCTTTTCTCTGATTCTTGAGTACCTAGAGCTTGCTGTGTCCTTGGTAAATGTTTATTAAAAACCTGTCTAATGCAATGATTTCTGACCTTTTTGTTACTTTTTCTTGAAGTTGGCATTTCGTTGAGCTTCAACTCTATGTCAGGCACTGATCAGTATTCAATTTGTATTTTACCCTTTTAGCAGCCTATGATATATCATAGATACTACATTTTACAAAGAAAGAGATGAAGACGTAAAATGATGAAGTGACTTGTGTGCAAGATCAGAGTGATTGAATTAGAACTCATCTCTGACTTAAAATCCGAGGTTTTTTTTTTTAAGATTTTTTTTTTATTGGGGAATTGAGGGGATGGGAACAGTGCTGGGGAATTGGGGGAAAGGGGACAGACAAGTTGCTGTTGTTTGTTCTTCAGTCTAGTTGTGGAGGACGTTGCTTCACTGGCCCAAGTTGGCACCATCATTGCGCTCTTCCCAGGTGAGGCTGATCAGTCACAGGCTTCTGGACGGCCGCTCACTGCGGTTGCTGGCCGATCACGCTGGCTGCTGGCTACACACGGTAGCCCATGGCAACCCACTGCCACAGGGGCTGCAGCCTCCGCCGTCGCCGGCGACTCATGGCAGCCCAGCTCCAGGTTGAGCTGTTGTTCAGCATCTTAGCTGTAGAGGGCAGTGTCACTGGCCCTCATATGTGGGATCCAAACCGGGGCCCTCTAGCGTCCCAAGCCAGTTCTTAACCATTGCGCCACTCAGCCGGCCCAAAAATCCGAGGCTTTTAAACGGCTCCAGTGTTATCTCCCTATGAGATTTTTATAAAACTTACTTATGAATCTGGTCCTCAGAAATAGGATTATTAACATATACCAAAATGTGTGTAAAATTTCAGAGGGTTCACAGATACCTGGAGCCCATCCACAAATAAGCCCAATCACCAACACCAAGAAGAGGACCCCTGGCTAGTGCAGCCCTCCATACCACTCACTGTCATCTTAAACCCTTGGAGAACTTCCGAACTTTCCTTCCAGCCTCTTGTGGTTCTAGATTACCTTTACAATTATGCCTCATACAAGGTTGGACAATTAATTTCACGAACTCATCCTAGAAAAAGTGCTACATACCTCATTGCTGAATATCACTATGGTCACCTTCGAAGTGCTCCCTTTGGGAAGCTATGCACCAATGTCAGTGCCTAGTCCATCCTTAAAAGCAATTTGGAATTCTTTTTCTGGAATGGCCACCAGAGCTGTCATTGTATTACCCTTGATGTTCCCAATGTCATCAAAATGTCTTCCATTCAATATTTCCTTTATCTTCGGGTAAAGAAAAAAGTCACTGGGGCCAGATCAAGTGAGTAGGGAGGGTGTTCCAATGCAATTATTTGTTTACTAGCTAAAAACTCCCTCACAGACAGTGCCATGTGAGCTGGTGCATTGACGCAAGAGCCATGAACTGTTGGCGGAAAGTTCAGGTCGTCTAACTTTTCCACGCAGCCTTTTCAGCACTTCTAAATAGTAAACTTGGTTAACTGTTTGTCCAGTTGGCAAAAATTCATACTGAATAATCCCTCTGATATCAAAAAAAGGTTAGCAACAGCGTTGCAACAAGTTCACAAATTTAATTGTCAGACCTTGTAACGCATAAGACGGTCATTCCCCTGCTATGACCCTGCCCCCAGCAGGACCTAAGGTGGATCCACATGGACATATCTTTGCCTGGTAAGGCCACTCATTCTCATGCCATGACTTGCCTTATCACTAGATAACACTTAAGAAATGGATCCTAAAAAGGAGGCTATTTTTAGAACAAGTTTTACGTTTTCTCTAAAGATCATCAGAATTAATTTTATCATGATTCACTTCCAAGTTTATCTCAAACACTCAGGGCCTGGTTACTAAAATGCATGGTCCCACCACAAGTGGTATTGTCAGGCAACCCAGCTACATTTTCTAATCCTTTCAGTTTCCCAATCTCCTGGGTTATTTCATATTTTCCCCCTCCAACTTCCCATACCTCCTTCCCATCCTTACTTGCAGCTGGTTACTTTGCTTCCTTTTTTACTGAGAAAATTTCTTCTGATTGCATAAGTGAATGTCCACAAACTCCCACAATTACATCTATTAAATGACTTGTGTCTGAACTGTTCCCCTTTTTTCATTTCTGTAGGCTCTTCTTTTTCAAGGCCATTCTTTCTTTTGGATCTTTGATTCCAGTCCCCTTTTGCCTTCTCAAGAACACTGCTTCAATTTTTCTCTTTCTACTGCATCAACAATTTTTTCTTTCCTCCTGAATCATTCCCATCAGCACACAATAATACATATTGTAATAGCTCTCATCTTTAAAAAGAACAGTCTTGTCACCCTTCATCTTCTTCCAGCTACTAATCCATTTTTCTTTTCCCGATTGATCCCCAAACTCCCAGCGTTGATTTTACCCACTGTCATCCAGTTCTTCACTCTTAGTCTCTTTTCAACTCAATTTTTCTAAATCCAACAGTCACTTCTAAATTCCTCATTCTACTCATCCTATTAGCAGTATTCAGCAAAATTGATCTCTCTCCTCAAAATACTGTACTCATTTACTTTCAAAGACCCCACTCTCCTAGCTTGCTCACCTTCCCAGTCACTCTTTCTTGGTCTCCTTCACTGACTCTCCCTTCTTTTATTGGCCTCTAAGTATTAAGATACCCTGAGGCACAATCTCTCAACATTCCTCTTCTCTTTATACCTTCATTTCCAAGTGCTTTAGTTCAGTACTCTGACTATAACTACTATTCACCCCAGTGGGTCCCAGTTGGGGCAATTGTGTCCCCAGGGGACATTTGGCAATGTCTGGAGACATTTTTGGTTGTCACAACTCGGAGCAGGTGCTACTGGACACCAGTGGGTAGAGGCCAGGGATGCTGCTGAACATTCCAAAATGCATAGAATGACAAAACAAAACACCCTCCACAGCCAAAAAGTAATAGTGTCAACAGTGCCCAAGTTGAGAAACACTGATTTACCCAGCCCTCCTCTCTGAAGTCTAGACTTACGTGCCCAAATTCCTACTCAAGATCTTCATTTGGATATTTAACAGACCGCTCAGAATTAACATGCCTCAAACTGAAGTTTGGATTCTCTCTTCCTTAGCCCAGTTTCCCTAGAAAACAGAACCTGAGATAGGACTTACATTTTAACGGCAGGGGTGATTCCCCGGTAGTGAGAGTAAGGGAAAAGGGAAATGAGATAGGGAAGGATAGTGTGCAAATACAAGGTGGTGAGTTACCAACCTGGCCACTCCTTCTTGAGCCACAAAGACATGCAGCCCTGTCATTAGATCATATGGTTGCTCATCCCTGAAAAAGATAAAGGGAGAGAGAATTTATCTACAGACTCCATCCTATCTTGTAAGACATCGGGCAATTAAGTTCGTGAGCTCATCTTAGAAAAAGTGCTACATACCTCATTGCTGAATATCACTACGGTCACCTTCGAAGTACTCCCCTTAGGGAGCTATGCACTGATGCCAGAGCCTAGTCCACTCTTCAAAACAACTTTGGAACTCTTTTTCTGGAATGGCGATCAGAGCTGTCGTCGTATTACCTTTGATGTCCTGAATATCATCCAAATGTCTTCCTTTCAATATTACCTTTATCTTCGGGTAAAGAAAGAAGCTATTGGGGGCCAGATCAGGTGAGTAGGGAAGGTGTTCCAATACAGTTATTTGTTTACTGGCTAAAAACTCCCTCACAAATAGTGCCATGTGAGCTGGTGCACTGTCGTGATGCAAGAGCCATGAATTGTTGGTGAAAAGTTCACGCAGCCTTTTTAGCACTTCTAAATACTAAACTTGGTTAACTGTTTGTCCAGTTGGTACACATTCAAAATGAATAATTCCTCTGATCTCAAAAAAGATTAACAACATTGTTATAACAAGTTCACGAACTTAATTGTCACACCTCTTATCTCCTACTGGGCAAGTCCTCACTGGTCCATTGAGTTAATGCCTCCACATGGTGTGTTGTTCACCTGGATCTTTGTGTGGCCTTGAGGAATCCAGATTCCACTCAATGCAGTGTGGTCAACCTCAAGAGGCAGAGCTCTGCTGCCCACACACAGCTGGCTGTTCCAGCAGCAGCTGAGGTAGCACAAGTTGCCACAGGGCAAGAAGAAGAGAGAGAAGGAGAGAATCTGAGGAGAGGCCTCAACTGCCCAATACAGTAATAAATAAGACACACAAGAGGCCTTATTTAAGTAAGAGCCAGGCTTTCTGTAGCTCACATTCTGGTGGGAGAGAAGCTATCCAATCCACTCTTCCAGGAAAGTTTTCTCATAGTTATATATATAACTATTCTCATAGTTACTAAGGCTAGGAGACATTCTTGAACTGTTCCCTCCTCCCCCCAACACACACATCCCAAACCCTGCCATCTCCATTTAAAAAATCTGATCCTATTCCAATCACTTCTCATAAGGTTACCACTCTCTCCCTTGTTTACACCATCACTGCCTGTGTCACTTAATAACCTGCAAACTCATGCCTTGTTTCCAGTAGTCAGAATAATCTTTAAACACAGCAGATCACGTTATGGCGCTATATGGGTCCAGGTCCTCCAACATCTTCCACAGCACTCAGAAGAAAGTGAAATATTCTCACATTGACCTGAGATGCCCTCCACTCTCTGGACCCTGCCTACCATTGTGACCTGCTCTCTACACGTTCTTCCTTGGCCACTTCTTTCTAGCCACATTGGCCTTCTTTTGTTTCTCAAATATTGGAAGCTTGTTCTTGCCATAGAGCCTTTGCATGGACTCTCACAGCTGTCCCTTTGATCTTGTTATTCCTTGCTTTCTCTCTTCTTGAAGTTCTTTGTTGATATGTTACCTCTGCAGAGAGGCCCTTCCTAGCCATGTAAATCTCTATTTGTCACTCTCTTTCCCTTTTTAAAAATTTTCTTTACCTGGCATTATAATGTGAGGTCTATTTGTTTATTATTGGTCTCTCCCAGCAGAATGCTAGCTCTGTGAAGTCTTAGGCCTCAGGTGCTTTAGTTATTACTGTGTCTCCAGGGGTAGAACATGTCTGACACACAGCTGGGGCTGAGCAAATCGTTGTTGAATGAATAAATACCTTCAGATCCTTACCAAGGGTGAGCTTGCATCAAGAATGATGAGTTCCTAGCTCAACAACTTTCTTCCAGGTTCTTGGAGGTCCATTCCTGGTCTAATCACATCTGCTAGGGATGTTGAAAACTTCCTGATCTTATTACACCCCCTAGTAAAGCCCTAACTTTAGGAACATGGGATCCCACCCAGTCTGTGAATTTTGTTTAGGATGGGAATCACCAAATGCTGAATCAGGGCGAGTGCATCCACATGATGCTAGGAGATGACAGTCGTAGAGGTGTTGAAAAGAAAGAAGGAAGTTACAAGCAGAGTGAGGTATGAGAGCAGGGTAGGGAACCCCAGGATTGCTGGGACATGGTCAGAAAATGTTTATCATGTCTAGTAGGGTTGTCTCCCATAGGACTGTAACAGCAGCAGCAGCAGCAGCAAAAACAAGGGACTTGAACACCTAAACTGAAGTTGAATAATACTGTGTGTAAACTATAATTATAGATAGATAGATAGATAGATAGATAGATAGATAGATAGATAGTCACGGGATATGGAGTACAGCATAAGGAAGATAGTCAATGGTATTGTAACCACTGTATATGATGTCAGAGGGTAGCAGCTTGGGGGAGGGGGTTTCTCACTTTGTGAGGGGTGTAAATGTCTAACTATTGTGTTGCTTTGTACACCTGAAACTATTTTTTTAAAGGGACTTGGCTATATTTCAGCGTACAGCTCCATGTTCTCTTTTATTTGCAACAAAACAGTAGTGCAGAAAGGTAGAGTTGGTGGGATAGAACGTGTGTGTGGAAGATGGGGAAAGGGCAGGATGTTATATGGGAAGGAGTTTAACAAGCGAACTCAATGTTCGCAAAAGAAAAGCTGGGGTTATGCTTAGGGAGGAGCAGAGGGAACAAATACTTTTATTTTTCTGAAAAGAACGCTGGAGTCTGAATCTGGAGGAGGGACTTAACTATTGTAGTTCCGTGCCCGGGATTACTGCACTGCCTGGACAGCCCCACTGAGGCGCCTGCTTTCCTCTGGCCACAAGAGAGATGCTTTTATTAAAGACGTGGGTGGCGTAGGCAGGGGGCCACGAGATCCGCGGTGGGGCGAAGGGGTGGTCCCAATGCAGCAGGGGGACCAATCATCGGCGACTCCGGGCTCTGGCCGCCTCCTCAGAGCCTCCGCCGCAGTTGAAGTACCGGAGCTGCTGGCTGCCGGCTCTCGTGCTGCAGGCGCCGAGGCGCAGCGCCTCCAAAGGCGCCGCTGGAGTCGCACTCCGAGTGCACCACGCACGCCCCGGCATCTGCTGCCTTGCGCCTATGTACGGACCCCTACCCGAAGGAGTTGCAAGCCTTGCAAGTGGCCCTGTGAGGCTCTAGGCGCGGAAAAGAGGCTGCGGGAGGACGGACGTAGGTGGGAGGTGGGCAGGTGCTTGCTTCTCAGCATCATTCCAATTAGCACCAAGTTGGCAGACAACCCCCAAAAACTCACGGAGCCTTTCGTGGTTGCCCACAGTCTCCGTATTTCAAAATAATCTGACCGTAAGAAAACTTGCAACTCCTGTCGTAGGTCAAAGAGGGACAGGCTCTTAGCACCACCGTCTCGCAATAACACTACATAGAACAAACCCAGTTGACCCTCAACGGCAGAGCTCTACCCAAAGTCCGCATCTCTCCGACTCAAGCGGGGAGGAGCTGGGTGGACCCCGCAGAGAGCCCCCTGCGGGAGGGGCGGGATGGCGCACCCAGCGTGGCAACCGAAGCTGATTACTGTGGGACTGCACAAACACAACCTCATCCGAGGAGTTTTGCCAGGAACAACCGCCTGCATTGCGTCGGACCTGACCATTTGAAATGTGGAATTCCCGGGGAAGGTCGCGGCCAGGGGCCGTGCGTGTGCGGTGCTGTGGTCCACAAGGGAACTAGAATTGGTGGTCGGCTTTTCTGGCAGAAGGAAAAAGCTGTGCAGGCAAGGGTGGGAACCGAATGACAACCCCCCTCTACCGAACCACCACCCCCTCATATTTTCCCTCTACCTCCTCGCTGTTGCCCTCCCCCGCCCTCCCCAACCCACGCCCGGGTGGGCCAATCGCTGCTCCGCACTCCAGGCGCTTTCTCAGGTTTCTGCTGATCTTGCAGCGCCCAGAAATGGACCGAGCAGACCTGCCGCCGCACGCACCCTGCCCCACTCGGTGCTCCTAACAGCTCCCCGCGCGCCTCTCAGCCTCGGCGAGATCCACGCGGGGGTGCGGAAGCGGAGGGCACCCGAGAGCCATGTAGACCCAGGCTCTTGCTCGCTCGCTTCCTTCGGGATCGAATCAAGGGCTCCCATAGTGTTCGGAGGGGGGCGAGAGTGCTGTTTATCGTCATTTGCTTCAGAGCTTCGGGAGAGGGTGGCATTTTGCTTTTCTGCCCCGCATCCTCCGGAACTCCCTACACCAGAAGAGAGCACGCCGTCTCCAGGTTGCTGGCAACGGGTGAGAATGGGGGTAGGGAGTGGACATTCCCCCTGTAGCTGCTCAGAAAAGCGATTGCCCGACTGAAGGGGCGTAGGACGAGGGGGCGAGGGCGGCGAGTTTGCCCCGGCGCCTCTCGGATGCTGCGGCGGCGGCCGCCGCTCCCGCCCGGGTACTGCAAAAGCGACCTGCCGCATTCCAACTCCGGCTCTCCGCGGATTCAGCACCTCCCCTGCGCCAAGCCGGCCGGCCAGGTAGGGGGCTCCCCAGTTCGGGGCTACAGCAGGGGTTGGGACGATGGGGGGGCGGGGGTGTAGGAATGCTGCCTGGGACCTGGCGCTCCCCCAGCGTCTCCCGGCGCTTTCCCGATCTCTAGTTTAACGAAGTTGTAAACAGATCGGCTCTTGGGCATTGGGGAAAGTGGGATGGAAGAGCCCCAAACTTGAATTTCCGGGTGACTGTGTGTGTCTGTCTGTGTGTATGTCCAGCAAAAGTCCAGTGCTGTCTAACAAAGCTAGAGGTCTGTGCTCTTCGGTGTCTGTAGGTCCGTCCCATCTAAATGCTTCTGATTTTCTACCCCCGTATCACTTTCTATTTCTCTGCAGCGTCCATCGATCGCCCTGGTGGGAGCTTAGAAGGCGGCAGGCGAAGAGGGGTAGGAGGGGGGAGAGCCGAGGAGAAACAGAGGGGTTGTCAGGCGAGGGGATCTGCTGAGCTGGCTCTGCACCCGGTCCTAGGAGAGCTCGCGGAGGGGAGGGGAGGCCAGGGTGACCCCGAAGCGATGGCCCAGCCCTCTAGAACAGCACTGCGTTAAGGCACCTCGGAGCAGGAAGAAACACCAGCCCTCCCCCCACCCCAACCCTGGGGAAAAAGCTGCAACCGGGGCCGCAGGCGAGGGGGATTCCAAACAGAGCAAAAGGTAGGGTGGAGAGGAAGGGAACCAGAAGCGAAGTCGCAGATATCTCCACCGGCAGGCTTCGAAGCCCCTCCCCCTGAGCGTGGGGGAGACGCGAACTCCGGTGGGGGGGGCGCTTGAGTCCCCCCCACCCCTCCTCTCTCCGTCCTTCCCACCGCTGGCCCTCTCCTGGTCTCTCACCCCTGCACACGGCTTCCACCATGACGGTGATGTCTGGGGAGAACGTGGACGAGGCGTCCGCAGCCCCGGGCCACCCCCAGGATTACCCCCGGCCCGCCGACCACGAGGACCACGAGTGCTGCGAACGCGTTGTGATCAACATCTCCGGGCTGCGCTTCGAGACGCAGCTCAAAACCCTGGCGCAGTTCCCCAACACGCTGCTGGGCAACCCTAAGAAACGCATGCGCTACTTCGACCCCCTGAGGAACGAGTACTTCTTCGACCGCAACCGGCCCAGCTTCGACGCCATCCTCTACTACTACCAGTCGGGGGGCCGGCTGCGGAGGCCCGTCAACGTGCCCTTGGACATGTTCTCGGAGGAGATCAAATTTTACGAGCTGGGCGAGGAGGCCATGGAGAAGTTCCGGGAGGACGAGGGCTTCATCAAGGAGGAGGAGCGCCCCCTGCCCGAGAAGGAATACCAGCGCCAGGTGTGGCTGCTCTTCGAGTACCCCGAGAGCTCGGGGCCTGCCCGAGTCATAGCTATCGTCTCCGTCATGGTCATCCTCATCTCCATCGTCATCTTTTGCCTGGAGACTCTACCTGAGCTGAAGGATGACAAGGACTTCACAGGCACCATCCACCGCATCGACAACACCACGGTCATCTACACTTCCAACATCTTCACGGACCCCTTCTTCATCGTGGAAACCCTGTGCATCATCTGGTTCTCCTTCGAGCTGGTGGTGCGCTTCTTCGCCTGCCCCAGCAAGGCAGACTTCTTCAAAAACATCATGAACTTCATCGACATCGTGGCCATCATCCCCTATTTCATCACCCTGGGCACCGAGATAGCTGAGCAGGAGGGGAACCAGAAGGGCGAACAGGCCACTTCGCTGGCCATCCTCAGGGTCATCCGGTTGGTAAGGGTTTTTAGAATCTTCAAACTCTCCCGCCACTCCAAGGGCCTCCAGATCCTGGGCCAGACCCTCAAAGCTAGTATGAGAGAGCTAGGGCTGCTCATCTTTTTCCTCTTCATCGGGGTCATCCTGTTTTCTAGTGCAGTGTACTTTGCCGAGGCGGAAGAAGCTGAGTCGCACTTCTCCAGTATCCCCGATGCTTTCTGGTGGGCGGTGGTGTCCATGACCACTGTAGGATACGGTGACATGTACCCTGTGACAATTGGAGGCAAGATCGTGGGCTCCTTGTGTGCCATCGCTGGTGTGCTGACAATTGCCCTGCCCGTACCTGTCATTGTGTCCAATTTCAACTATTTCTACCACCGAGAAACTGAGGGGGAAGAGCAGGCTCAGCTGCTCCACGTTAGCTCCCCTAATTTAGCCTCTGACAGTGACCTCAGTCGGCGCAGTTCCTCTACTCTCAGCAAATCTGAGTACATGGAGATCGAAGAGGATATGAATAATAGCATAGCCCATTATAGGCAGGCCAATATCAGAACTGGCAACTGCACCACAGCTAACCAAAACTGCGTTAATAAGAGCAAGCTACTGACCGATGTTTAAAAGCCAAGCAAACAAAAAAAGCCCACTTAGCCCGCTTGAAAGACTTAAAAAACAAAACAAAACAAAAACCCTAGTGACCCATGTCACTCTTTGTCGATACTTTACTAAATAGTTTTTGAATGCTCTATTTAACTGTCAATGCATTGTTGCATTGTGGATTTTGGGGGCGGCCAACCAGAAGCTTCCAAGATCTGTGAAAAACAAACAAAACAAAAAACTATTTTCATTTTATTAAAAAATGGGAAAAGAACATGTATTTTCTAAAACTGGTTTAAAAAATTCAGTTCATGAGCTAGTCTAGGTAAAATAAGATTCATAGGCTTCCCCACACTGAAACATTTGTAATCCTTGGGCTTCTTTAACTTTTTTCTTTTAACTAAAAACCAGGTGATCACTTAGAAATATAAAATTAAAAGTTGCATGGGACTCCGATAGAAAAATCTTTGCCAACTGCATAGCACATTTAAGACAGTGCATCTGATGTATTATATGTAACATGATAGACAAGCCAAAATTGGCAATGAACAAATGTTTTCGTTTTGATCAATCAAACTGCATATTATAAGACGAAAGAAAAAAACAAACAAAATTACTTAAGACTGGTTCACAAAGCACCTTATCAATTTGATACTAGTCCTGGTCTGTAGGGATTTTCCTTCTGCCCCATTCCCCTTCTAGCCAAACTATCCCCTAAGAAAAAGATACTGAATTAAATTAATTGATTCATCTGCAGTGCTGCTAAGTTTCTCACCTGCAAATGAACCCAACACAGGTCTTTTCTCACTGGTCCTGTACCCTGACCCTGGCCTTCAGAACTGGATGTAAAACCTTAGCCTCCTTATTGCAAGAGAGCACAAATAGAGTTAAATGTAAGCATGTTTGATTCTGATAATATTTATTTTATAATCGCATGCTGAGAACGTTAACTCAGACAATAGGGGATAAGCTTACGTTTGAATTGACTCTTCTAAAAATAGATCCTTTTTCATTTGCATTCACCAAAAGTGCACTCCTTCATTTAACTATTTTATTCATAAATAAAGTACTGTATTTAAGTGCATATGTTAGTCAGATGGGAACAATAACTTTTTGGAGCTCAAAGCATGTTCTCTTATTCAGTATTATGGACTATTTGATTAAAGTGTACCTTGAATTAATTAATGCATGATTTCAGTAAAAAAAATTTAAAAAATAATAAAAATTACAAGTTTGTGGGATGAAGGGCCCAAAGATATAGTGGGGGGGTGGGGGTGGGGGCACTCAGTCAATTTTCCTGCCTTTGCTCAGGGAAATATCAGGTTTCTGTGCAGGTATAGGCAGAGAAAGGACCAATATGCCCATCTTTTAAAGGGAAGCTATACAGAAAACTAAAGAAGTCATCCAAGTATATATAGCAACACCTAAGAACAAGTATTCTTTCTAGCTGAAGATAAACACAAGCAAAACAAACACAACAAACAAAAAAAGGTGCAATACTGCATGTTTTTGGTGCATTCTTAAGATGTAAATGAAAATGTTTATCTATTGTATGCATCCAAAGCAGAGCTGATTTCTTTTTGCAGTCATGACTTGAAGTCTGTGGAGACTTCGTCCCTCTCCTTGAGTCTCCCTGAAGAAACTTAACCAATTGATTTCATAGTTGCTTAGTGCCTTTATCCTGTACCCACAGCGAACTGCAGAAAAGTGCCTCCGTTAACACAGCTGAGAAGTTATGTAACAAAGGGAGGAAGGGTTGGGGCACAGATATTTTGCTTTTACTTTTGCCATCCTTGCTGTCTCACTTCACCACTGTGAGAAGACCACATCATCCTGAACCCTGGAGAGGAGCGATACAGGAGGGTGCTGTTTCTCTGGCCATCCTCTGGACTGAGTCCCTTTGGCAGCCTGATGTGAGATGTAAACTGGGACCTGAGACCCAGCTTCAAACTGGACATGAACCATGAACTTGTTTTATTTTATTTTTTTGGTCTCCACCAGAAGCCAAGATAAACTTTTTGGGAATTTATTTCCTATCAAGGGTCACTCTGGACATTTAAGGCTTCCTCAGGTCCAGTGTAGTGTTTCTTGTGCATTTCCTTATTCCTTCTCTGTTAGCAACAGTACTTTGCAAATCTCGAATAGTCTGATCTTTCTAGGCATCGTCGTGGCTGTGGGAACATTCAGTTCAGACTAACCTTTCCTAGGCCCTCCTTTCTGGCCCACTCCCTTCAGATGTTTTCTATGATGCTCCTATGATCTTCTCACCTGGCAGTCACTTCACAGGCTGAGCATCTAACTTCTACCACCCCCGGCAACCCGTGCAGAGAACAGCTGGGACCCTCCGCCTAGCTAAAAGAGGGCCACGTAACACAGGCCTCTGGGGTCCAGCAGCTGTCCACCAATGGAGAGGAGCTCACCATCTTTTTAAGGACACCAGTGGGGATCTTCATTCTGCACTTAGCATGGGGCCGCCTGCCGCTGACCACCTTACATTCTTGTCCTGCTTCTGGAAATCTCCCCTGTTACCTCCAATCCTTCCCCCACCTAATCCTAGAACTAGCAGTGAGGCAGTAAACGAAGAAACTAGAATAATGCTCAGGCTGGCTGAGTCTGTGGAAGGAAAAAGCATGGATATTTTATTTTCCTGTGCTGCTCATGTGACTCTGTAAGACTAATGTAACATCATGGAAGATGAGGGGCCAAGGACTGCACACCTCTGACCACAGGCCATAAACCTTCCTCTGTGATGTTTCCTTCTCTTTTCAACCTTGACTCATCCTGGCTATTCCTCTCCTATCTGCTTAAAATCCCCAGTTGGGAAAAAAATGCCAACCTCCCCCAAATTTCCGGGGATATCTTGATCTTTTATTTAGACTCTGAGGTCTAGGACACACAGAGCTTGAAACACTGCACTGTCAACAGCAATAATCCACTCAGTACTGTGGGATGGATGGGTCAGAGGATGAGAAAATGGGACCAAGCCTGATTAGATGGACTTTGGCTACCTGGTATACCTCTCGTAGTTAGACACTGGACTGGTGATTCTTCTGCATGTGGAACAGGGGAAAGTGCTGCATGCAGTGAACCTGTCAGCCTGGGATTGGGAATGAGTTGTTGGTGTGAATTTGGGAGGTATGGGGAAAAAAGAGTGCTGCTTATCCATCTGTAGCTCATTGCAACCAAGTCAGTAAGAATGGAGTCCAGGGACTATCTGTGTAGCATAGGCATGCGGACTTTGACAAAGCTCCTCCCCCTGCACTGTACTGTGCTGAAATGTTTTTGTAGACCTGAAGGTGCACTTAACAAAACTGCCTATTAAGGAATGACTCTCTTTTGGTTTATTTCCTTATATTTATTTCATTGGGCTTTTTACCTTCTCACTCCCTTCCTAGGTCTTGAGCTTTAATGGCTCATGTCCTGACTACTTGTTTTCTCCAAAAGGAGAAGACTTCTGACTTGCTGATAGCCATAGCTCGGCTCTTCCAGTGTTTGGGGGCCCTAGTTCAATAGGGTGGCCGTGGAAGGGCTGGGTCACATCAGGGCTGTTAGCCATCCCAGAATCTCTGAAGTGATTAACTCACCTCAAGTGATCTGAATTAGAGAGACCAAAGACATTAATTTCCTCTGTCCTCAGATTTGTAGAAGACAGATTGTAACCAGGAAAGGTTTTTGTTTTCGCTTCTCCTCTCCCCCATCTGTGCACAGCCCTCCATGCTCCCCCTTGAGAGTTGAGTTCTGATCATCAGTTAAAACAGTTCATTGGGAGTGTGTTACTGAGTGAGTCTAGCAAAATCAAATGAACCACTAGCAGATTCTTCTCCTGGAATATGGCCAATCGACAGTCAATCCTCTGAAATCAAAATGTGCAGGAGGTTTAGATTCCGCTGCCGTGGGACCCAAGCACCAGTGCCATCAGTCTTGACTCACTTGAGAGTTTTTTTAAAATGCATGCAAATGGTAAGTGAGGAATAGATTTCTTTAGGTAGAAATTTGGTTTAGTCCATACAGGACCATCTTCACGTTGTGTGTGGTTCGTTACAGTTTTTTCAAATTAGTTAACATTAGAAGAGTCAGTAAAATAGTTTCCCAACCCTCCCATTTAATATAGGAGACCTCAAAACACATGCTTTAGAACAATTTTATGATAGAATTTTCCTTGTTTGGTAGATTAGATTGAACAGAAAAAAGAGAACATCAGCAGAAGGCAATTCCCCATTTTTTTCCAGGAACTGCTTATTCCTGGGAGTGGTGAGAATTGGTGGTTGGTAACCATCCATAATATAAAATTGTTAGAAAGAATATAAACTGCCAAACAGCCGTTTTACCTTCCCGCTTCTTCCAGAGAGGATGAAATCTTTCTATGCTTATGTTCACTTGAAGAAGGCAAACTATAATTTGTAAACCAGTCACAACCCAAGTGGAATTGCTATCTCAGGAGTGGTCCTCATCCACCATGGGGTGGATTAGTCCTCGTATTTATATTATGGAATTTCAGGGTACATGCGAACATGTCCAGCATGACTCAGGTAACTCTTAGGAGAATGTACATTATTTATCATTTTTGTAAAGAAGCAAACAAGAGCTGAGTTATTAACCAAAACTGTTCCATTACCTTGGGTCACTGTGCGAACTCATTCAGGGTACACGTGCAAGGTTTAGAGAGCTTAGCATCGCATGCCAGTCTCTTTGCTCAGACAAAATGACCATGGGCTTCCTTGGGAAGTCCAGGGTGTAGGTAAGGGGTGAAGCCCTGCTGACCTCAGGACTATTAGCTTTAAAAAGATTAGCCCTGGTCACAGTGATTTTCATTTAGGAGCTAACTAGGAGTTTACTTTTTATGACATGAGACTTCAAAGAGTATAGAAAAGTTTTGTGCCATAACCAGAGAGGAAAAAGAAATGGTGTAAGAAAAGAAAACGAAACAAATCACAAAATCCCTTGCAAACTAGTCCAGGTCAAAACCTGTCTCCTCTCCCAAACATGCAGAAACATCTTTCTTCTCTTCAGTGCACTGTTTGATGCAGCAGCTCTAAGTAGTCAGCATGGACTCTAGGTGACATACCTCTAATAGTAAAGTACTACCAAGGTCAAAAATAAAAATCGAGTAGTATTAATTAAAAGTGCACCATCAGGACAACAAACCATTTAAGCTAAAAAAGCACTCTTTTATTTCTTGAGTTTGCCAGTTGCTTCCACCTTGAGTTGAGGATGTGTCTCATTTTCACCTACTGTACATTTCCCCTGCCCTAACTGTTTAATATGTCAGGTAGAGGACGTTGAATGTTATGAATTGAAAACCTAATTGAAGCGCATAGTTTTCATCTATGCAATTTTACTTGCTTCTGTCACTTTATGATCTGTTCATATTTGGCATCAATTAAAGATAATTTTTAAGGATCTTATCAAGGAATATCTTGACTGGTTATTTGTCTCTTGTTTAACTGGCCTTTTGGGACCCCTTTCTTGTGGGGTCTCTTTAAATAACATGATGAATCCAGGATAAAATCATGAAGCAGCCTTGTGTTATTTGAAATTCCTAAACTGTTTCTTCTATACAAGGAAATACATTGATTTTGACAATAAATTTACAGTTTGGACTCAGGTAGGATCCCAAGGAGAGGCCTTTGGAATTTGGCCTATGAAAGCAGTGAGGATCAAGCTTCGAAAAAGGAAAAAGAAATGAGGCCCAAGGGAGTAAAGTAATTGATTATATTCACTTAAATTGCTTCTGATTTGAAACTATAGTTCATTCATAGTTTAAGCTTTTCTGGGAGGATAATTGTGTGTGTGTGTGTGTGTGTGTGTGTGTGTGTGTGTGTGTGTGTGTATGACAGCGCAATGGCTTGGTATCAAATAACTTGACGGTTACAAAATGGTGTTGGAAGTAAGTGATTTACATGTGGACAAAATGATCCCTACCTGTTCTTTACACAGACTTTCCCACAAAGTTGTATGTGTGGTTAACATGTCTTTCTTCCTGTTTTTGTTTTTTTTTATGACTTGGTGCATTTCCTTTTGATTTTTCCTGAGATTTAAAAGTTCTCCTTTCTCCCTTGTGAATATCATATTTTATATAAGCTCTTTTATGTCCGAGCAAACAGGGTTACATGCTTTGCGATAGGTGTCTGTTATATGCCAAATGCGTTAGGTGGTTGGGCTGGTGCGTCATCATAAAAATGTATTGCATTGTGATGGGCTTCAATGGTAAGATTTGAAGATGAACCTTGCTTTTGCTGTAAACGTTGCTACTGAAAGTAGACCATGAGGCTGGGCAGGCTGCCCATGATTTTTCTGTTGTGGTCAGAAAACAAGCCAGGCAGTGTCCTGACAGACAAGGGTAAGAGAGAGCTAGAACCACATCAATGGCGGTGGGCAAATGAGCCAGGTCATTCACAACCCTGAGTGTGATTCTCAAAGCCCAGCCTTGGAAAGGGCTTCTTGAAGCCGAAGCAGACAGATCCAGGGAGCTGCAGGGAGAGAGGGCTGTAACTGGAAACGTGATTGTTTACAGAGCTTCCAAAAGAAGTCAAATCACTTGTAAGAGATGCCAACCAGAGGAGTTGAGAACAGAGAGCTGATGTCACCTGATCCCAGCCACTTTGTCACCTGGTAGGGAAGCTGGCGGCTGCTTCCTGCAGTCAGTGTAAACTTGTCCAGCGCCCACCCCCACCCCTAGCTTTGTCTGTGGAGGTAAGGCTAACCCTGAGGCTGGGCAAAGTGTGCCCCTCTGCAAAGTCCTATTGCAGACCTAGGACAGTGTGGTCACACCACACAACTGGAGAACAGCCCTCTGAACCAGTTTAAATGCAGATAACTGAAGATATCCTATTTAATTAACTGAATCTAATATACCATTGATTTTAAGATGCACCATTGCTTGAAATATTCATAAGAAACAGAGAATGTTGATCGTTATGACCCACCATTGCATTGATTCATTCCAATTTTAGAGATGTAAAAATGTAAAAACAAAACAAAAGGAATCATAGAATTGATGAACTACAGTGATTGTAATGTTTGTCCTCCTTTGTTTTCTGGTGTGATAATACGTTTGCATTCCAAACCCATTAAATTTCGCAGTTTCCTTCAGACCTGAACCTTGGCTAGAACCCTGAAGTCTTCTTTTAACTACCTTTTTATCCCTCAGTGTTTGTGCTCAGCCATGCCCTTAACTTAGGCCGTGTAGGAATGTTTTGGAGCTTCGTGTCGTCATGCTGTTTAGCATCCACAGATCACTGACCCCATGAGGACCTCCGATTTCATCTGGCTGGAAGGAGGTTTGGTCTTGCTGCTCCCCCTCCCTTGCACCTTAATAGCCCTCCTTCCATTACCAGATGTTCAGAACCGTCAGCAGCCCTTGGCTTTTATCACGTTAACGGCAATCTGACACTCATTCCCAGTGAGCTGCTAATAGCAACACCTCCAGTGTGTCTAGCTGTCTTTGCAGTTTTCAGATCACTTCCACATTAATTATATTGCTTTACTCTACTTCGTGAATTAGGTAGGGCTGATATTGCTGTCCTTGTTTTATAGTCCAAGGGACTGGCCCAGAGTTGCTGAGTGGAGGGAGCAAGCCTAGGCTTCTTGATGGTTCCGTGGTAGGGACTGTGACTACTTACTGAGTTCATGGAATCCTGGAATGTGTCCTGTCTCTTGTTAAAGAAAGACTGGTGGGTTTTGCATAGGGGTGTAGGTTCTCTGAGCCTTCAAATTGCTCATTTCTAAAATGGAAATGTAATACACATAGGGTTGTATGGATTGAATGAGATAATTTAGGTTAACATGTTTGGTAAATTTAAAGGTGTTCTATAAATGTGAGATACTAATAGATATATTATTAATTATAATGATGAAAAGAGGAGCACAGGGAGGAGGCCTCTGAATAACTCCTCCTCAGAGGAGAAGCTGCACTTTAAAAGGAGACTCCAGGGAGAGCGGATGCTTCACGCCAAGATTCACTGTATTGTGGTGACACTTGAAGACCTGGGACAGAGGTGTTTTCAGCAGGAATCTTCAGTACATCCTGCATCTAAGGCCAGGCCTGCAGCAGCCCCACAGAATGCTCAGCTGCTATTTCTAGTTTCTATCTCCTTTGCCCTGAGACATAATACTATTTTTACATCTCCAGACCCCAAATGTGAAGGGTAAACTCTGTCCTGCGTAAGTTGAGGAACCAGAGGTATCTTTAATAATTTACATCTCTTCTGATTGCCTCATTTCTCCCATGTGCACAATATTGTGTGATTTGATTTTTTTTTCTTTCCACCTGTGAATATTGAGAAATAAAGCAAGATGTTGTTTGCAAAGTTTTCTCATATGCTTGTCTGAGAGACATTGTATAAATATAAATACCTATTCTTAACTTTCTTTGCCCAAAATAAAACCCCCGCAAGCATACATGAGTCAATATAGTTTTTCCTTGAATAGCACATACTACGAAGATGCTTATAAAAATTTACAAACTGTAACATCTCTACAGTGGTCCAGCTCTTCTTTCTTAAGACCAATTGGATAAAATAGCTGTGATTTAAATAGCAGTATGACTTTTATCTGCTTTTTTTAAGGAATGTCATTGCAATTAAGTAAGGAGTTGAGTATCCGTTAGAATCTTTGCTTCATGAAATATTTTTATAGAGAATAACATTCGGGGGCTAGATGGAATTCTCAAGCTTACTAATGATTTTTTAAAATAGATTTTATGTGGTATTTTCATGTTTGCTGTAATAGATAACATTCTCAACGTTGTTTCAAGTGCTGAGCATTAAATGCATTTTAGGAATGTTTCCAGAGAAACTAATTTCAGTTGAAATTTATTTTTTCAGAATTGGAGTCAGGGTGATCAATGAGTAGAGGCTTAAGCTTAGGATAATTACGTTTTGAGCTCAGGGCCAAATCCAACTTTTATTAAAAATGTTATTCCTCAATATATTGAGTTAAGCATATTTGAAAATCCAAGATACTTTTATCTCTATAATGTTTTTTTATTTTTATTTCATACAATATTATTATTTCACTGTTTCAGAAAGGAAGTAATTTTGTTATAATGAATGTCAAAGAGAATATCTCTGAGACTAAGATTCACCCCACCAAATGTTCCCTCTTCATTAACAAGCAAAATATGTGTTTTGTTTTGTTTTTTTATCTTAGAAAAAGTTGTGTGTATAAAGGGATGCCCAGCTGAGTTTTTGAAAGATCACAGGATATTGGCTTACTGTTAAATGACATTTCCAGTTAAGATGGGATAGCTTTCTGAGTTTTCAGAGGATGAAGATCACATTTGTTGGCATTTAGAAAAGAAAGCTTATTCTTAATGGATAAAGATGAGTACTCTAAACATCCTATAATCCAATACTGATAATTCAGAAAACAGAAGAGTTGAACTTTATAGCATACATAATGATTAGTGTGTTGGAAGAACAATGCTTGTCCACTGTAAGAATTCCAAGTGGTGCAGTAAAGCAGTGATTCAAGACAGTGACATATGCTGAGTGGGCAACAAGGGGTTGTTGAGCACAACAGAGGCAAATACTTCACTTTAATTATAATTCTTAAGAGTTTGCAGCAAGGTAAAATGAAAACAATAAGGTGTTGACTGCATGAAGGTGGAAAGTTTGGCCAGGACAGCTTCAAGGACAGTCTTTAGTTTTAAGATGGATGATTAGGAAACAGGCTGACACTGGCTTACCTGTTGCACAATAAGCGCAGTACAATTGCTGATGGTTATTATGGTGACTAAAATAGCAGCTCACCAGTTAATGGGATTTACTGTTAAGTGATGCACTGTTATGCTGTTTTGAAAAGGCCATATAAATTGTCTTATAGGTTAATTTACTGCATTTAGTGATCAGCCAAATTGTAATGGAAATGTTGTTGGACTCGGCACTAAATTATCCAGGAAATCTGCTGGTGTTCAGTAAGATAGATTCTTTATCACAGATTGTATAGGTGGAGTCCTACAGAAGAAGAGGAATTCATTAGATGACTTTATGGTCTGATCTCAGCCTTAGAATTCTAGTGTTCAAAACTAAAGAACAACTTTTCCATAGGTCCCAAATGTACATACCAACCTAGAGGGAAAATGATTAAAGATGATTTTTAAAAAACAAAGTCTACAGCTGAAACTAATTCTAAAAAATGTGTATTTCACAATAAAAATAATTAAAAAAAGACAAAGTCTTGTATAGGTAATAAGGATAGCCATATTTCATTTAAATGTGGTTCCATCATATATGATGATTTTATATTAAGCATAATTTCCTCCATTCACAGAAAGTATACAATTACTTTGTGAATGGAATTATAATCAATAATGTTGTAAAGGTTTTGTAGGGGGTCAGATGGGCACTTGTCTTATTAGGGAGACCACTTCATGGACTGTGTAGATGTCTGACCACTGTGTATACATGAAGCTGAATAATATTGAATGTCAATCATATATATATATATATATATATATACACACACACACACACACACACACACACACACACACACACATATATATATATATATATATATATATATATATATATACACACACACACACACACACACACACACACACACACACACACACACATATATTCATGGGCTGTGGAATAAAACATGGGGAATAAAGTCAATGGAATTGTAACAGCTATATACGATGTCAGAGGGGTAGTAGATTAGGGGAGGGGGGTTATCACTTTGTGAGGGTGTAAATGTCTAACTGTTACATTGTTTTGTACACCTGAAACTAATAAGAAGAAAGAAAGAAAGAAAAGAAAGAAAGGAAAGAAAGAAAGAAAGAAAGAAAGAAAGAAAGAAAGAAAGAAAATTCTGAACATCTCAGCCTATTATAGCAATTTCCACCTTCTCTGTCTGAGATGACATTTAACCCTCATTGTATTGGGTTCGATTCTCCAATTTGGTAAATATGATGGTTAAGATTCTCAACAAAATGTGTTGTTCTTGGTGTTCTCTCTTTTGGGGAGGACTCTTACTGTGGTTTACTTTGACAGTAATTCTAATTAAAATAGTTCATTGATCATTGAGTTCCCTCCCAAGACCTAAAGCTTAAACAATTCCAAATAATACCTTTTTTTATCCATTCAGCTTGAGGTTGGATGGGTGCATTTTTCACGTATATGAAGTAGGACAATTAAGTTCGCGAGCTCATCCTGGAAAAAGTGCTACATACCTCATTGCTGAATATCATTATAGTCACCTTTTAAGTAATCCCCTTGGGGAGCTTTGCACCAACGCCAGCACCCAGCCCACACTTCAAAGCAATTTGGGAACTCTTTTTCCGGAATGGCTATCAGAGCTGTTGTTGTATTACCCTTGATATTCTAAATGTCATCAAAATGTCTTTCTTTCAATATTTCCTTTATCTTCAGGCAAAGAAAGAAGTCATTGGGGGGCAGATCAGGTGAGTAGGGAGGGTGTTCCAATCCAGTTATTTGTTTACTAGCTAAAAACTCCCTCATAGATAGTGCCATGTGAGCTGGTGCAAGAGCCATGAATTGTTGGTGAAAGGTTCAGGTCATCTAACTTTTACACACAGCCTTTTCAGCACTTCCAAGTAGTAAACTTTGTTAACTGTTTGTCCAGTTGGTATAAATTCATAATGAGTAATTCCTCTAATATCAAAAAAGGTTAGCAACATCATTGCGACAAGTTCGCAAACTTAATTGTCAGACCTCGTATCTCTCTTCCTTCAGAGGTCAGATATTGGAAGTTAATTTTGCTGGAAAATTGTTGTTCAGACTTTTAGATAATCTGGGGTTTGATTTGTCAGAGCATCATCTTGTGGACTGGTGGTTGTACACATTATATTATTTCTTGAGAGCCTTAAAACTGATTTTCCTGGCACTTCAGTGCATGTCCCTTTCAAGAGTAGAAGTGGGGAAGTGGGCTGGGCACTTGCAGAAATAAAACTCTATAAAATTAAGTGCTGCTGGAGAGATTTCTAAGAATTGGAAATAATACACCAGGAATATTTTATCCCTGGCTTATGCTATTAAATGCCCATATCACTTATTTTGAGGTCTTGATATTTGTATCTCCAAGAAAATGCCTATCCCCAGCCCCAGCTCATGCATGTACACACACCTATACACACACAAACACACATGCACACACAGGCCTATACACTCTGACCTCTACTCATCTATCTGTCTATGAACCTGTAGGATTACCTGTGCTGTAAGGCAGGTATGTGTTAGCCCAAATGAGGTAGCACTTTTAATTGATACTAAAGATTTATGGCCACTCTGTTTAATTAGCAAAAAAGAATCATAAAGAGATCATGATAAAGCTTTCCATTTTGCAGTTAAAGAAACTGTCATTCAAATAAAAGGGGGGGGGGAAAGACAACCAAAGTTGAAGATCCTAGAGCATTTTTCTTTGGGCTCTGATTCTCGCCTGCCTGGATTGACACTCCAATGTTGCTTGGACAGCTCAGGCACGTGGTGACAGACAGTAGTCTTAGCTGGACAATATATATGCAGATTTCTGATAGGGCTAGAGATGTGGCCATCTCTAAACATGGGCTTCTTCCTGCCTGGGCCATTCCCACCTTCATTAAATTCAAATAGTGCATGTTTTCTGTCATGTGGTCTGCTGTGGAAGTGACATTCCTAAGTGGAAAACTAGACTGAAAGCTTTATGTTATCACCTTGAATTTGCACAATTTGGCTTTGTGGGCCCACGGCCTGTCTCTGTACTACTCCAAGACTTTGTGTGCTGGTTTATAAATATATGTGATAACAAGAATACCTTTCTCAACAGAGCTATGTGGCTGACTTGCAAATGCCAAACTATTTTGATACTTTTTGAAGAAAGGTGTTTTACACACACACACACACACACACACACACACACACACACACACACACACACACAGAGGCCCCGCAAAGCCCAGCAACACTCCTCAAATTTGAATGAATGGAAGACTTGTCATAAATGGAAGAAAACTTGAGTGATACCATATACTAAAGGTATGCAGTTTCAGTATTATTTAAATTCATACCCAGTAAGCTTGAAACCTCGCTTTATTTAAACTCTAAATGTGCAGACCACAGAGAAGGCACACTTTTGTTTGATCCATGTAAGAATACGAATACCACCCAATTCAATGGTGTCTTAGTTAAAGATGGAATGTAACGAATGTTCACTTTTTACCCTTTACAGTTTATAAAGGGTTTTCAATACCCTATATTATTTGACCCTTACAACAGCCTCTTTGAGGTGGCAGGTAAGGTATAGATATTTCTTCCCATTGGCAGGTTGAGTCCCCTGGGAAACAGACTCAGCAATGGAGATGAGATGCAGGAAGATTGTTAGGATGTGCCCTCGGCATTATACCTGCGGGGAGAAGAGAAGCCGGGATGAACAGAGAGACAAGTTGGGCTGCAGTGTATCATGACAGAGGCCCAGCTGTCTCTGAAGGGAGCAATGAAGCTGGGACTGGCTTTCAGAGCTGCCCTGAGTTGGGGTATGGAGTCCAGGCCTTTAAACATCCTCACTGACCTTTCTTGGGATGAGGCTGCCCTGGGAAACAGCATGAGCTCAGGCAGGTGACTCTTGTCATCAGAGGTAAGACCCAAGGTGGCCGGATGGCCCTCCTAGCAGCTCGGAGGATGAGCTCTGCGGTCATGAATAGGGCCTGGGTAATGCATCAGAGCACCCATCATGGACGGAGTCATAAGCTTGTGTGCAGCCAGAGGCAAGATGCCAAGAGGAAGAAAGCTGAATAGTAAAGCAGAGGAACATTCAGAAGTGGGATCATCAGTTTCTAATAATCAAGGGTTGACTGTAGTTTATAGATTGACTTGTTAAATGGACAAAGTGCTCTGAGGCCCCTGGAGATGCTCCTTTCTAATGCACACTAGAAGGCTTCTTCCATACTAGTCTGAGCCCTCCTGTATGGATCGAGTTCAATTATTAATCAGGAGTGATGGGGGATGCTGGCTAATGCTGCATAATGGCACAGGCTGGGTAACAGCGCTCCTCTGTAATGTGTGCTCAGAGCACAGCTTCGGATGGTATTGACATGGCCTGCTCCTCACGTCGTCTGGGTACCTTTGTGGTGTAATGCTTTGAGGTCCCAGCGAAATGCACCAAACCACTTGTGTGACTTAATGCATCTGTGTAACATTAGCATTTCCTCTTAATGTGTCACATGGATGATAAAGAAGAGCCTGGAAGGGAGTTTGTGGGGAGGGGGCTTTTAAAAGCGAAGTCTCCGTCCTTGTGGCACTATCACCACGCCCACAAGTGTGTCTGTGGCCAACTGAGAACTACTCGGCATGGAATTCATACACCGGCAGTCTCATTAAGAGAGTGAGCTTGGCATCCGGTCCAGGATTATTTAGACTTTTCATCTGAAAACGTATCTCAGGGGAACCAATTGTTTGGGCAGCTTTGCACTTGGACCTGAAAAACCCTCTAGGCTATGTGGTTAATGGTAATTCTTATCACTCTGTGTCTCTAACCCACTAGCATGAAATTTGTGTTTGCTAAAAAGTCTAGCTTGTAGTACTAGAAACAGATCTGGCCCAAAGTAGATTTGAAACTGTGCAGAGAACAAATGTGACTCCCCAAAATTTCAGTCATCCTATAGTATTGAATCGTAGTTGTGTTGACAAGCTAGATTTTATATTTTTAATCCCAAACCTTAGTATTTTCATACTTGACATTTAGAATAAAATGCCAACTTCTTTTGCCTTAGGTAGTAAATCATATAAGCCCACAGATGTCCACAATTTATAAACTAACCATTTACGGAGTAAAATGGGATGAGCCATATTGAAGGCAAGCCAGTTTCAGAGGTGTCAAAGACCCTATTGATATTTAGATTTTGCCAGACTCACTGGGGCATGATATTACCTGAAGCCCACAGGTCTCTGAAGAAAAGGAGAGGGAAGATTGAGGATCATCACCTCAAAGGTTTGGCTTTCCTACCTCCACCTGGAAATAGCGTCCATGTGTGTATACAAGTATGTCCCTTTGCAGTGGTTTTGCTTTCTTACTTACTTTTCTTTCTTACTTATGATTAAATTTTTCCAGATACCAGTGAAAATAACTAGGTATGACACCATTTCAGATCAGACTCTTCTAGAAAAGTGATCTGCTGAAAAAAAGCTGAGTTGGAACAGAAAAGTCCATTTCTTTCTGGCATGCTAGAAACGTCATAGCTGTCAGCTGATTCTTCTAGAAAACTAAGTAGGTCTCTCAAAAGTGGAATCCCTTCTTTCAGGGATAACATCGAAAGGAACTCTAAAGAAATAAGACCAGGCCATTAACATCCCAGTGACTTATGGTGAAGGAAAGAGCCATTTTTATGGGGCAAACTGAATAGACATAAAGAATTGTAGGGATCAATTAGGTTTTATAAATACAAGTATTTGCTCCTACCTATGGCTCTGCTGATCCACTTTCAGAAAGGTATTTGCAGGAATGTGAGGCCCTGAGTTACCTGCCCTCTTGTTGAATTCCCTTGTGACTGATGGCATGCATGTGTAAGGGGGCTCTAGAGGCAGTCATGTGAAGTACACAGGTTACTGTACGGAGCAAATCCTACCCTGGGTTTCCCTATTGCCAAGCCCTACTCATCTAAGATGACTCCTTTAAAAAGCACTTAGATACTACTTAGACAGAATTCTATTCATCCTGCTTTAAGGATGAAGTAATAAGGGGTTATTATACACATAATTATTTATATATTTTGTCTGCAGTCCCATAAACACTAGAATCTTGAACACAAGCTGCCAAGTGAGATCCTGAACGTTGCAGAGGACCTAGGTTTGCATCAGCTGGAATTCAGTTACATTGTGTTGGGAAATTGTGTGCGATCACGTGAGCGATGGAGATCAATATTGACTGAGGCAGTTTGGTGAGCTTAAGCTCCAGTCCAGAGCTGCAATAGACAAAAAAGTCTAGACAATGTCTGAGACCTGGAATATTTTTAGTTATTACGAAATGATGCTTCTTGGTAGCATCTTAGGCAATTTCTATGACAGTGTTCTTATCTCAGAGCTAGCATCACAGAGGTGCAGGCACTGTGAGAAAGATGGGTTTGGGTTTGTTTTGGGTTTTGGGTTTTACTCAGAAGCAAAACCTGGACTCAGAAATAATTTACTATGTTGCTAGCTGGTGTGCCCTGTAGCTGTCATAGTTGCTTTTTTGTGAAGTGTTAAGATACAAGTCCTCAATTCCATTGCCCTACAGAGATCCTTATATCAAGAGAAGATCAAATCGTTATTTGGATCTTGCCTGGAAGCCGATGATAACAAGATCTGATACTAACAATGCTTTGGATACATGTCATGGAATCACAGAATCTCAGAGTTGACTTGAACCTTTAAAGTCATCTATTTCTTTTACTGATTTCATATTTGAATCACCTCAACAGCCTTCTTACCCGGTCCCCAGCTTTTCTGTGTGGTGGTATTGAAGAGCTTGGCAGTGATCGGTTTGCAGATCCAGTTCTTTATCATTATATTAATGTATCATAAACTTGATTCTACTGATGAGGAAGGACAGAGCAATTGAAAACATCCAGCTACTGAAGAGCATAAAGCTGGGTGGTAGAAGAGGTAGAAGTCAGGAATCCTGAATCTCCAACTACGATTCAGTTCATTCACATGGTCTCACACTGTTACAAAGATAAGTGATCTGATGCAAGTTTAGAAAATGGTGTAAATAGCAATAATATATTTCATTCTTGTGCCCATTTTAATTCATCTTATCTAGACACAGTGGTTGTTTAAATGATGTTAGAAGCATTCATTTAAGCCAAATCCTAAAGGCATTTGTTTTTATGAACAGAGATCTGTTTGTAATTTATAAATACCCATCCTTTTGTTAAGGTCTTCCTACTACAAGATGTACATGATTGTATATTTCACCAGTGCTGCATAGTGTAATATTAAATATTTTTTGACATATCACACATTATTTTATCAACCCAAACATTTCAGCAAGAATAAAATTAGATTTTGGTTAAATAAGAATTTTAGCGAACAGAAGATTGGTCCATTTTTTTAGATGTTTGGTATCATTATTCTTTAAAAATATCAATTCTTCTATACTATATAAAGCATAAAACTCAAAGTCCTCAGCACAGTAAAGAAGGACCTTAAAATTCAACTCAGACATTTAGTCTAAGATTCGAGGCAAAAATGGCGGCGCTGGGGAGGGCTCCTTGAGTTCTCCCTTGGAAATCGCCATATTTGAACTGTTGCAACTCTTCTAACGAACCTCTACTCATCACACAGAGCAGCTAAGACTCGCATGCCGATTGCTAGTAGGTGGGCGGGCAGACAGGGCGAGTTGGGGAAGAGGGAGGCGAGTCGCATGGAGGCGCAGCCCGCACCCACAGCTGCTGAGACACTGGGCCTCAGAGGGCAGATCGGAGAGCGTTCCCACAGCTCGCTCCCTGCGCCTCGCGGCCGCCTAGAGAACAGCAAGAGCATGACAGTCTGCAGTCTGAGGCAGAAGCCTTGGCAGGGCGAGTGGGGAAAGAGGGAGGAGACGTGCGTGCAGGGACGCAGTCCCAAACCCACAGCCGCGGAGACGCAGGACCCCAGGAGGCAGAGTGGAGAGCGTTGCAGCGCCAGGGTGGGCTCAGTCCCTGCGCTCCTGCGGTCCCTCCCGGAGCCCAGCAGGAGCTCGGCTGGAGCATCTGAGGCAGAAGCCTCAGCTCAAAACGGCGGGCGGGACATTTTTTTTTCCTTTTATTTTTTCTTGGTCAGAAAGCAAAAACTGTATAGACAAGAACCCACCCTCACCCTCCCTCAGAAACCTTGGCCCCGCCATGCCAGAGTCTTAAGCTGACCCCTGAGTGGAGGAGTAGGATCAGATGACAGAGGTGCTCCTAGCCCCAGGAGGTTGAGAAACTCCGCACGAGAAGAGGCTGCAGAGTGTGAGCCTACCTACCGGTCCCCACCTCTGCTGCAGGGCTTGGGAGGCAGGGCAACTTCAGATTTTGATTCCCCCCCCCCTCCCGCAGGTGGCTTTTAGCAGCTCTGAAATCTCCACCCCCCACAGCCTCCAGCGGAAAGATTGCCAGAAGACGCACATCCACCCTTCTGATTGAGCAGAGCTCAGTGTGCCTCAGGGCAGGTGAGAGCAGAAACGGCATTGACTTTGTAAAAACTACCAATCACACCTCATAACCCCACTCATCTACAATAGACCTGCATTGCCAGGGTCACTCTAGGCGCCAGGTGGTTGGCTCTGCCCCCTCAAGACACGGAGGGGTTTTCGTATAGCAGAGAACAACCTGGAGAGAGCTGGGTGGACTTTAGCCAAGATTGGCACTGGTTGTTTTGTTGTTGTTGTTGTTGTTGGGTTTTTTTGGTTATTGTTTTGGTTTTTCGGGGTGTTTTTGGGTTTTTTTAGGTTGCTTGTTTGGTTGTTTGTGTTTCTTTCTATTTCATTATTATCATTTTTAGTTTTTAATATAGGCATATATGTAAGTGTATATATGTGGATATATATGTCCATATATATGGGTGTGTAGACATATATATATATATTTTTTTCCTCTTTCTTTCCTACCCTCTCTCTCTCCCTTTTTTTCTTTATTTTCACTGGTCTATCTTTCCTCCCTCTTTCCATTTTTCTGCAATTTCTTTTTTGGGTGTTGCTATTTTGTTTCTCATGTTTATTCTATTTTTTATTTTATTTTATTTTATTTTGGTTTTTTTTCGTTCTTTTTTTTGCTGTTGTTTTGTTTTTGTGTGTTTGTTTTCTTCTTTTGTATGTTTGATATTTCTGTACATGTTGAGTGTAGGATTTTGGCTTGTTTTTTACATGTGAGAGTATCTAGTTTCCTTTGGTGGCTGTTGTGGTTGTGCTTGTTGATCTGTTTTGCTCTAAAATCACTCTGCAGCAGGGCCCAGCCAAAGAGGCACAAGAATCATCACACCCAGAGGCCAACTTTAGATAAAACCAGAAGATTATGGGGTTTGACCTACAAGAGTCACAGCCAAAGGGAAATCGCTACAGGCACAAGACCCCACAGGGGCCAAGCCTCATTGGAGGGGTCAACCCTCACACAGTAGCTCATAAACTGTGGACACAGCTAATCCTCACAGCTAGTCAGCCTGGGAGTCAATCTTACCTACTGACAAGCCAAAAGCAATCAAAACTCAACTTCAACAAGAGAAGACACACAACACAAGGAGCACCTCTGGTACACATGCACAGGAGAATAGGGAGACTGAGTAATTCAAATATAAAGGACATATACCATATAAGTTTACCCGGAAAAGACTGAGAGACCTAGGGGATCTACCTATTACATCAAAGCAAGCACAAAGAGTAAGCCAAAATGGGGACACAAAGAAACACATCCCAAATAAAAGAACAGAAGAAACCACCTGAATCAGTGGACTAGAGGAGATAGAGGTAAACAACCTATCGGAGACAGAGTTCAGAACACTGATTATTAGAATGTTCAAGGAAATTAATGAGACTATAAAGAAGGATAGAGAAATCATGAAAGACAACCAGTTAGAACTAAAGAATGCAATTACTGAATTAAATAACAAACTCGATGGAATTACTAGCAGATTGGATGAAGCAGAGGATCAAATCAGTAACTTAGAGGACAAGAAAGCAGAGATCATCCAAACGGAACAACAAAAAGAAAAAAGAATAAAAAACACTGAAAATAGTTTAAGAGAGCTGGGCAACAACATCAAGTGCAACAACATGCACATCATAGGAATACCAGAAGGAGAAGAGAGGGAGCAAGGGATCGAGGACATATTTGAAGTAATAATGTCTGAAAACTTCCCTAACCTGGCAAAGGAAATTGACATACAAGCCCAGGAAGTGCAGAGAGTTCCAAACAAGCTGAACCCAAACAGGTCCACACCAAGACACATTATAGTGAAAACAAGTTAAAGACAAAGATAGAATCCTAAAAGCAGCAAGAGACAGGCAGCAAGTTATGTACAAGGGCACCCCCATAAGAATATCAGCCTACTTGTTACAGAAACTTGGCAGGCCAGAAAGGAGTGGCAGGAGGTTTTCAAAGTGATGAAAAACAAAGACCTACAACCTAGATTGCTTTATCCAGCAAGGTTATCATTTAAAATTGAAGGAGAGATAAAGAGCTTCCCAGAAAAAAATAAGCTAAACGAATTCATTACCACCAAGCCAGCATTGCAAGAAATGTTAATAGGGCTGTTTAAGCAGAAGAAAGAGAAAAACAACCTAACTAAGGAAGACCAGGAAGACAAATAACCAAATGGCAATAACTACACACCTATCAATAATCACATTAAATGTAAATGGATTGAATGCTCCAATCAAAAGTCATAGGGTGGCTGAGTGAATAAGAAAGCAAGACCCTTGCATATGATGTATACAAGAAACTCACCTCAGATCAAAAGACACATACAGGCTGAAAGTACAGGGATGGAGTAAAATATTTTATGCAAATGGAACTGAGAATAAAGATGGAGTAGCGATATTTATATCAGATAAAGTGGACTTTAAATTGAAGAATATAATAAAAGACAAAGAAGGACACTTCATAATAATAAAGGGATAGATCCAACAAGAGGACATAACCCTAGTAAACATCTATGCACCTAACACAGAAGCCCCTAAATATATAAAACAGATATTGACAGACATAAAGAAAAAGATTAACAGTAACACTATCATAGTAGGGGACTTCAACACCCCACTGTCACCAATGGGCAGATCCTCCAGACAGAAAATCAACACAGAAACAGTGGCCTTAAATGGCACGTTAGACCAGCTAGATTTAACTGATATTTTCAGAGCATTTCACCCCAAAGCTACAGAATATACATTCTTCTCAAAAGCACATGGGACATTTTCCAAGATAGACCACATGTTAGGCCACAAAACAAGTCTCAATAAATTTAAGAAGATTGAAATCATATCAAGCGTCTTCTCTGACCACAATGCTATGAAACTAGAACTCAATTACAAGAAGAAATCCGGAAAGCACACAAATACATGGAGGCTGAATAACATGCTACTAAATAGTGACTGAGTAAAAAATGAGATCAATGGGGAAATCAAAAGCTATCTCAAGACAAACGAAAATGAAAACACAACAACCCAAAATCTATGGGATGCAGCAAAAGCAGTCCTAAGAGGGAAGTTCATAGCAGTACAGGCTTACCTAAAGAAGCAAGAAAAATCTCAAATCAACAGGTTATCCTTACACCTCAGGGAACTGGAAAAAGAACAGCAAAATAAGCCCAAAGGGAGTACAAAGAAGGAGATAATAAAGACCAGAGGGGAAATAAATGAAATAGAGACCAGAAAAACAATACAAAAATTCAACAAAACCAAGAACTGGTTTTTTGAAAAGATAAACAAAATTGACAAACCTCTAGCCAGACTCATCAAAAAAAAAAAAAAAAAAAGAGAGAACTCAAATGATCAAAATCAGGAATGAAAGAGGCAAAGTGACAACAGACACCACAGAAATACAAAAAATTTTAAGAAATTACTATGAGCAACTATGTGCCAACAAATTTGACAACCTGGAAGAAATGGATAATTTTCTAGAAGCATACAACCTTCCAAAGCTACGTAACTCAAGAAGAAACAGAAAATCTGAATAGAGTAATTACTATCAAGGAAATTGAATCAGTAATCAACAAGCTTCCAACAAACAAAAGCCCTGGACCAGATGGCTTCACAAGTGAGTTTTACCAAACATTCAAAAATGAATTATCACCTATTCTTCTCAAACTATTCCAAAAAAATCCGGAAGGAGGGAAGGCTCCCAAACCCTTTTTATGAAGCCACTATCACCTTGGTTCCAAAACCAGACAAAGACAGTACAAAAAAGGAAAACTACAGGCTGATATGCCTGATGAATATAGATGCAAAAATCCTCACAAAATATTAGCAAACATAATTCAGCAATATATTAAAAAGATTATATACCATGATCAAGTGGGTTTCATCTCTAGTATGCAAGGTTGGTTCAATATCCGCAAATCAATTAATGTGATACACCACATCAACAAAATGAAAAATAAAAATCATATGGTCATATCAATAGATGCAGAAAAAGCATTTGACAAAATACAGCAGCCATTTATGATAAAAACTCTTTGCAAAGTGGGAATAGAGGGATCATATCTCAACATAATAAAGGCCATATATGATAGGCCCACAGAGAACATCATACTCAATGGGGAAAAGCTAAAACCATTCCCCTTAAGATCAGAAAAAGAGAAGGCTGTTCACTTTCTCCACTTTTATTCAACATAGTTCTGGAAGCTGTAGCCACAGAAATCAGACAAGAAAAAGAAATAAAAGGCATCCAAATTGAGAAGGAGGAAGTAAAATTGTCATTATATGCAGTTGACATGATACTATATAGAGAGAACCCCAAAGACTCAATCAAAAAACTACTGGAACTGATAGACGAATTCAGTAAGGTAGCATGATACAAAATTAATATTCAGAAATCAGTTGCATTTGTATATACCAATAATAAACTATCAGGAGAAATTAAGAAAACAGTCCCACTTACAATTGCTTCAAGAACTATAAAATACTTAGGAATAAATTTAACCAAAGAAGTAAAAGACCTGTACTCAGAAAATTATAAGACACTGAAGAAAGAAATAAAGAAGATACAAATAAATGGAAACACCTACCATGCTCATGGATAGAAAGAATTAATATAGTTAAAATGTCCATACTGCCTAAAGCAATATATAGATTCAATACAATTCCTATCAAACTACCAAGGGCATTTTCACAGAAATAGAAAATATAATCCTAGAATATATATGGAACCATAAAAGACCACAAATAGCCACGGCAATCCTGAGAAATAAGAACAAAGTCGGGGAACTTTGGTTCCCCCGTAGGATCCCCCTAGTAGGATCATGCTACCAGACATCAAAACATATTACATGGCTACAGTAATCAAAACAGTATGGTACTGGCATAAAAACAGGCACATAGATCAATGGAACAGAATAGAGAGCCCGGAAATAAATCCAGGCATATACAGACAGTTAGTCTATGACAATGGAAGCGAGAATTTACCTTGGAGTAAAGATAGTCTATTTAATAAATGGTGCTGGGAAAATTGGACTGACACACGCAAAAAATCAAACTGTACCACCTCCTTATGCCATATAGAAGAACAAATTCAAAATGGATTAAAGACTTAAACATAAGACCTGAAACCATAAAACTCCTAGAAGAAAATATAGGGAGTAAATTTGCAGACATTACCCTGAGCAATATTTTTACTGATACATCCCCGCAGGCAAGGGAAGTAAAAGAAAAAATGAACATATGGGATTATATCAAACTTAAAAGTTTTTTCACAACAAAGGAAACCATCAATAAAATAAAAAGGAAGCCTACTGAATGGGAGAAGATATTTGTCAATGATATATCTGATAAGGGGTTAATATCCAAAATTTATAAAACACTCATGCAACTCAATACCAAAAAAACAAACAACCCAATTAAAAAATGGGCAGAGGTTATGAAGAGACATTTCTTTAAAGACGACATACAGATGGCCAACAGGCATATGAAAAATGTTCAACCTCACTAATCATTAGAGAAATGCAAATAAAAACCACAATGAGATACCACCTTACCCTGGGCGAAATGGCTATCATCAATAAATCAGCAAACAAGTGCTGGCGAGGTTGTGGGGAAAAGGGAACCCTGGTGCACTGTTGGTGGGACTGCAGATTGGTGCAGCCATTATGAAAATCAGTATGGAGGTATCTCAAAAAACTGGAAATGGAACTACCTTATGACCGAGCAATTCCACTCTTAGGTATTTATCCAGAAAAACCCAAGACACTAATTCGAAAAAATATATGCACCCCTATGTTAACTGCAGCGCTATTTACAATAGCCAAGACTTGGAAACAATCAAAATGCCCATCGGTAGACGACTGGATTAAGAAACAGTGGTACAACAAACAAAAGAAACAAACTAAAACTCATAAACACTGAAAACACTTTACTGGTTACCAAAGGAAGGTGGGGCGGTATAGGAGAACAGGATAAAAGGGTCAAATATATGATGATGGAAGGAAAACTAACTCTGAGTGGTGAACACATAACGCAATATATAGATGATGTATTATAGATTTGTACACTTGAAACCTAAATAATTTTACTAACCAATGTCACCCCAATAAATTTAATAAAATAAAAAAATTGGCAGTCTTACCTATAGTATAAAGTATCTTCAACATCTTAACAATATAAAAAAAAGAAAGAAACAGTGGTACATTTACACAATAGAGTGTATATATATACATATAAAATACTCAGCTATAAAGAAGGCAATTGTACCATTTGCAACGATATGGATTGACCTAGAGAACATTATGCTAAGTGAAATAAGTCAGTCAGAGAAAGACAAATACCATATGATCTCATTTATATGTGGAATCTAAAGAACTGAATAAACGGGTAATGTAAACAGAAATAGTCTCAGAGACACAGAGGAAAAACTGATGATTGCTAGATGGGACCGGGGTGGGGATGAGGGAGAAGGGGAAGGGACGAGACAACATAAATTGCTAACTACAATGTGGCCTCAGGGATAGAAAAGACAGTTTGGGGAATATAATCAATAATGTTGTAAATACTTTTTAGGGGGCCAGGTGGTCTCATGTCTTTTTAGGGAGACCACTTTATGGACGGTGTAGAGGCCTGATCACTGCACTGTATATCTGAAGCTGCCATTGAATAATATTATATGTCAACTGTAATTTAATTCATATATAGTCATGGGAGTATAGTGTGGTAATGGAGTCAAGGGAATTGTGATAGATGTGTATGATAGCGGGGGTGGGGGAGCAGTGGATGCGGGGAGGGGGGTTGTCACTTTGTGAGGGGTGAAAAGGATAACTAGTGCATTGTTTTGTACACCTGAAACTAATAATAATAATTTTAAAAATTATTGGGAAACTTTCATTTCATAGCATCATCTTATGCCACCTCATTCTGTGCATCCTGTAGTCCAACCCCACAGAACTGCTCAACATTTCTAGTGATTATATGAATGATATATTTATTTTTAGTCATTTTACCTTTTCATGCATCGTCCTTTGCTTGATGTTGCCCTCCCACCTGTATTTTCACTTGACGACTATTTGATCCATAAAGACCCAGCATCACTATGTCATCATAACACTTTGAAAAATGTATTTAAACCAATGCTTATGTTTATCTGTCACTTCTATTTTACTGAGTTCCTCAGGGGATTGGAATCTTTTTGGTACATGTAGGTGTTCAATAAGTGCTGAATGAATGAGGAAAGAACATAGTTCGCTCTGTTGGATGCTGTAGGGAGAACTCAAGAAAATTTTGCAAGCAGGTAAGATCTTTAAGTGCTTATAATATATTATTTATGCAACAGCTTTCTTCAAGGAGCTTAATGTTCTAAAGTCTTTAGCCTTATTTTATCCTTCCAGCTTTACCATTTGACTTTTGCAAACAGGGTGAATAGTTCTCCATCTGTTATTCCTGTGCGCAGGAAACAGACTCTTCTTCTTCACGTGACCCGTAGAGATCTTCCTTATGAATCCTTTGGCTTGATCCATTAAATGAAAATTACATAATGAGGTTGATAACCACATCCCTGGGATAGGGAAGGAGGCAGGGAGGCCTTCCTGGAAAAGATAGTGAAACAAGCCCAGAAAAGGAAGAGAACCTTCTGAAAATGACACTAAATTAATGGCAGACCTGACACTAGAAACCAGAAGGCCCAACAATTAAAATATTCTGTCTTAGAAGTCAGAGTATTACTATTCATAGTGCAGTGGGACTGCTTTCTGTCTTTCTGTTCTCACTCAAGCCCAGGAGTTTTGTAGTTTTCCAGTTAGGTCTCATGAAAGCAGTTTAACTCTTTTAATGCTTCCAGGATTAAACCAGCCCAAGGTCCCCCCTCCCCCACCTCCACAGAAAAAATTATTCTTTCTAGATAAATGACCTCAGATGAAAGCTGCACCTTATGCTTTCCCTGTTGAGGATCAGGTGGCCTCTCCCGGGTGAACTGGGTCCCTTTGTGATCCAGTGAAATCGTGTCCTCTCCTTTGCTGAGATTGTCTCCACCATCTGCATCTTGTGCTATATCTTTGTCCTTTGTGGTGTTTGCAACACCTCCCAATTTAGCATCCTCCTGCCTCTTAGTGCCTTCCCCTCCTACCTCATCATTAATAAAGATGCGAAGGGAAACTGGGCCCATCACCAACCCGTGGAACACCCCACCAACTACCTCCCACCCACTTGCAACATAATCGTTTATCATTACCCTTTGTTTACAGTCCCTTCCACTGTTTCGAATCTGTGTGGCAGTGCTTATATCCCAGTCAACCTGCAGCTCTCTTCTCAGGGCCCCAGAGAAGCTCACACTTGTCTGCTGTACCCTGATCAGTGGAGTGGGAGCGCCTTTGTTCAGTGGAAGTGTAATTTGGTGAGAAGTGAGAGATTTGATGAAGAAAGAATACAAATGCTTGAGGTCTGATTTTTTTTTTAAGTGATGATTTCCAGAGAAGAAATAGACCATACACGGAGAGTTGACTACAGGAGCCAGATGCCAAGAAAGTGGCAAGCGTCACTAGTTAATCTGCCAAAGAGATGCTAGCAGCTTCTGTCAACCCAGAATGCATGTAGACTCTTATAGAAGTACATACACTCACTCACTCATTTTCTTGTGGCTTAAAAATAGGCTCACAGTCATCCTTGACCCCCAAATGTTGGACGTGGAGCAAATTCTCTTGGTCCTTTCTTGGGACTGGATTGTATTTGACTTTGAGAATGTAGACTCTGAGAACTGAAAAACAAGAAAGATAGGTTCTCTGTCTGCGAGGAGGTCCATGTGATGAGACAGACAGACTAGACCACTGACAAGATGAGGGGGAAAACTAGCTATGGGCAGAGTAGGTCAAGAGGAAACAATTCGTTCTGAGAGGAGATACTGGAGAGCTTCCAGAGGGGCTTGGGGTACATCTGAAGTAGGTCTTAAAGCATCCTTTCTTTTTATTTTGGGAGGGGAGTTTAAAACAGCAGAAAATTATCCTTCACAGTTCTGGAAGCTAAGAGTCTGAAATTAAGGTGTCACCAAGGCAGTGCTCTCTCGGAAGTCTCTTGGAGAGGGTTCTTCCTTGGCTCAATAGTTTCTGGTGGGTTATGGCAATCCTTGATTCCTTGGTTTTTAGCGGCATCACTCCACCTCTGCTTCCAACTTCACTTGGCTGTCTCCCCTCTGTGAATCTGTGTCCAAAGTTCCCCTGTCTTATAAGGACCAGTCGTTGGGTTAGAGCCAATGACTAATTCAGGAAACATCATTACATTTCATCATTACAGATTCTTGTTATTCCTACCTGTGCTCATTGATCTAATTTTAGTGTGTCTGTGTGTCTATCCATATTCTGCCTCTCTTGAGTTAGTTACCCTGATGGCACATTGTATTCAGGCATGGATATGCCATGAAAGGTAGAAAAAACATTTTCTTTGTTCTTTCCTTATAATGCCTGTTTGGTTGAAGCAGATTTTCAGATTAATTTCAGCCAAGTATCTTTTCTCTATCTTCTGAACTGCCAAAGCATTATATTTCCCTCTTTCATGGCATTTTATACTAACAATGATTTGTTTATACCTTTCCCGCACAACACTGTATGGTCTTTATTGGAAAGAACCACATTGTGTAAACACGGGTGCCCCCACAAAATTGAGATCGTGCCTTACCTGGTGCTATTTGATTAATACTGCATGAAGGAACAGATAGGCACCTGAAGAAAGGAAGGAAGAAAGGGAAGGAAGGAACGAAGGAAGGAAGGAAGGAAGGAAGGAAGGAAGGAAGGAAGGAAGGAAGGAAGGAAGGGAGGGAGGGAGGGAGGGAGGAAGGAAGGGGTGTCCTAA
>NW_017731692.1:193067-199455 GCF_001890085.2 Hipposideros armiger
AGCATGTTAGCTGTGGAGGGCAGTGTCACTGGCCCTCATATGTGGGATCCGAACCGGGGCCCTCTGGCATCCCAAGCCAGCTCTTAACCATCTCGCCACTCGGCCGGCCCCTTTTTTATTTCTTGATGATCCAGTTGTTAAACATTCGCCAGCACTACCATGCCCACTCCCAGCCATGACACTATTATTATCTCTATTTTGTTAGGAGGGAACAGAGGCAAAGAAAACTGAAGTAATTGGCTCAAGGTCACATAGCTAGTTAGCCAGGCAGACTGGCCTAGATAGTCTACTCTGGTACTTTGCTACATTGTCTCTTTATGTGATGAGAGTAACATTTCTACTCAGGAGACACAGTGCTTCCTGTATAAATAGGATATCAGGCAGTGGTAGACTTATGGTAATTGGCTGATGGAGGCACTGAAATAATGAACTAATTTATTTAAAAACACGGAGGCCTCTCCTGTGCCAGACCCTGAGCTTGGAACTCCTTGCTTCTCAGGAGATTATAGCCTTGAGGAAGACAAAGACAAGTCATGGGGGGTTTCACTAATGCATGGCAAAGTGCAGGGATAGAGTAAGTACAAGGTCCTCTAATAGTACATAGCAGGGGCACCCAGCTGAGACTCAAGGTCCAGGAAGTCTTCCTGGAAGAAGTGACTTCTAAGCTGAGATCTGAGGGCTATTTAAGTCTTAGCTAGGCAAAGATCAAGGAAAGGCACTGCAAGCGATGAGAACAGCATGTGCTGAGGTCCAGTGGAGAGAGGGAGCACTGAGGAAGGAGTTCAGGCACTACAGGAGGGCCAGTGCGGATGAAGTGCAGAGACCAGCAAAGGAGAGTAGGGTGCAGGCCCTGGCAGGACTGGGGCAAGCTTTGCCAGCCAAGCCTCAGATATTTCATTTGATCCCAAAGGCAATGGGGAAAGAAGATTTTAAATAGGGACACAATAGAGTCAGCTTCATATTTTATAATTTGTCTGAGTTTAGTTGGAAACACAGACTTCTGCTAGAGAAACCATTCAGGGCCCTGGATCATGGAAATCCAGGCAAAGTGGGAGTTCGTAAGATAAAGGCTCAGTGTCTTCCAGTGAATCTGTCTACCTGGGAGGCTGGTAGTGACTGTTGAGAGCCATGTCAGTAGAGTGGCTGGGAGGCCTGCTAGCAGTGGATTGGAGACTGATTAGGAGGTGAGGAAGTATTGATCCTGTTCAGAAGCATCTTGGTGGGAGATGTGGATAGAGAAAGGGTGGAGGTCACATGAGGTTGGAGAAAGGCGTTTTCTTTACCACCCCACCTGGAAGTGGCTCTACTCTTTTACTTCCTGCTGAGATGTCCCTCATGACCTTGTCACTCAGATCTCAAGCTGACACACATACATTGCTTGCTGTAGACAACCATGGGATTCCCCACAGCCATCCAGACCTGGGTTTTGTAATGCCCTCTCCTTCCTCTGGCCTCCTCTGAGGAAACATTGATTTGCTCTCAGTTTTATTCATTTTAGGCTCTCTGAGAATGGGGTCCATATCCTATGCATCAATATATCTGCAAGGTGTCATTTATAACCCACATCAAATCTTTGTGGAATGAATGATTGAGCCAGTTAGGTGACAATGACTTAAAGTTCCTAGAGGTTACTTTCAAATTAAGAGGCATTTGTTAATGCAAATGAATCTCTAATTTGAGAACGTAAGGAGAAAAACTATTTGGAGAGTAGAAGCGTTTACGATTTCTTCTTCTCTGCTCTAGCCCACTCAGGCCAGTTCCAGTTTTCCCAACTAGATATGGAAGTGGAAAGAAGCCATTTTAATCCACCCTTTTTCTCAGGCCCCTTTTTCAAAGTGGAAGAATTCAGAGTGTTAACACATTTCTAACCCTTAAGACCAGCTCTTCCTCCATTTCTGAGGCGCAGTTCACTGAACTACTAAACTAAAACTTCAGTGTGGTCCTCAGCAACTTTTTCTCTCTTGCTCCATCTTGGGTGGCAATCTCAGTATGGGCTCTTGCCAAGTCGAGCTTCTCACATTGGCCCCGACCCCACCTCTTGCACAAGCCCCTGTTATATGTGCTGCTGCCTTTGCCCAGAATACCCTGGAAAATTCTCAGCTGTCTTTCAAGACCCTGCTCAAATGTTACTTCCTTGATGAAAGCTTTTTGACTCACCTAGGCAGACTGAGTTGCTTCCCGTATTTCTGCAGTAGCCCTTAACACATTGTGAGATAATTTACCTGTTTCTTTTCTAAATCACTAGCTAGATTTGAATAGACTCACCACACTGCTCATCACTTAAAAGATATTAAATAATGTCTATAGAATGAATAAAGGAATACATGAATGAAGACCCACTTGCTGGTGGGTCCCTGTAAAATGTTTCTGTATTTTAAGAAGACATTCTGTTTGCACTCCTCTCAACTGAAGCAGTTTGATTACTTCCTCAGTTCAATTTTGTGATGCTCAATTGAAACCCAACTGTCTCTCACATGCCCTGTAACATCCCTAGTCTACCACATCAGTTTGAATACCTCTCTGGAGGGCACACGAGAATACTATTTCAACATGAAACTCCTTTTGTTATACTCCCTTATAATTAGACTCTCTATATAATGGGACTTGCTAAATTGGGAAGAGTTAGAATATGTGTGGGGGCATGAAATAAGACTGATAGAGTATATTCAGCTCAAACTTTCAATCACTCATGAGATCTGTTGCAGACATGGCAGATGGTGAAATATTCTAAAAAGACTTGTAGAAAGGATTCACAGAATACTCTGGAACCAAGACAAAACACAATCAAACATAAAATGCAGGGCTGGCCGAGTGGCATGATGGTTAAGAACTGGCTTGGGATGCCAGAGGGCCCCGGTTTGGATCCTACATATGAGGGCCAGTGATACTGCCCTCTACAGCTAAGATGCTGAACAACAGCTCAACCTGGAGCTGGGCTGCTGTGAGTCGCTGGCAACGGCGTAGGCTGCAGCCCGTGTGGCAGTGGGTTGCCATGGGCTACCGTATGTAGCCAGCAGCCAGCGTGAGCGGCCAGCAGCTGCAGTGAGCGGCCGTCCAGAAGCCGGCNAGGAAGGAAGGAAGGAAGGAAGGAAGGAAGGAAGGAAGGAAGGAAGGAAGGAAGGAAGGGAGGGAGGGAGGGAGGGAGGAAGGAAGGGGTGTCCTAATATTCTTCTAGCTAAATATGAAGGAAACTGTTTACCCTCTTGAAACCTTTCCCTCTCCATTTTCTGCTTTAAAATTATAGCAGATACATTCAATCAAAAAGTAATATGGGTTTAAAGTGCATCAATCGGTTTCACGTAAAAAGGTAGAACGTGTTTTGTCCTTCCCGCTTTGCATCGACTCTGTTAATATGACCTCTCCACCCTAGCCCAGCACCCCTGTGGGCTGCCAGCTCCTGCACCTCTGAGGGAAGATGCCAAAGGGGTTGCTGGAGTTAGAGTGGGATTTTGGCACACACTTACCTCTAAACTTATGTAGTGCTTAAAGTGCTCATCTAAAACATGAAAGGAAAGGACATTTAAAATATACGCACAACTTTTTAATCATTCTTCAAATCACTCTGTACTCTAATTCTCTCCATTCCTTCCCCAATTATTCTTACATCTTAGCATATTCACATAACTTGCATCTCATAATAGCTGTTTAGATCTCATTTTGGTGTTTTAAACTGAGGATAGTGGTTGACAAGAGTAGAAATATGAATATTCTTTTTGCTTGGGAATGAAAATACCAAGGAAAAGGGAGAAAATTCCATGCATAAGGATGACATGTGTACAGTGAGCAGGTTCAGTAGGACAAAATCGCTGGGACTCTGTATGTCTGGTTCCAGTGCTAGTTTTGCTGCTCATAGGTGGTGTGATCTTGAGCTACTTACTTCCTCTCCCTGGGCCTCAGTTTCCCATTCCTTCCCACTCCTGATCTCTAGCTGTCTTTGCAGTTCTGTGGATGCCATGCAGGGTAAAACCAAGCTGAGCAAGCTCATTGTTGTGAAAAGCCTCAGTAAAACCATATGATCTCAAAGCAGCACTAGCTTTGTATTATCAAGGGCTGGTTCTTTGCTTTGTGATTATTCAGACCTCTTGCTTCTCACATCCTCCCATGCTGCCTTCTCCTTTATGATTGGATGAGAGGGAGGAAAGTGGAGAGATCGAATCAAATGTTACTTCTAGGTACTCCTTGTAATGACTGGGGGGAAGAAGAATGAAATTGTTTTTTTTAAACTAAACCTATTCAATTCTTTGTAGATTGGATTTTAAGGTTTTATACTCATTTCTCCATTAGTCTGAAGAAGCAGAATTGACAGCTTCTTTTAACAGTGATGATATGGACATTTAGTGGTGCTTAATAGAATGAGTCCGGTACTTACAAAGACATAGTGATAATGCAGTAGTGAGCTGACTGAGCTGAACCTAGTAAGCTACATTCATTCATTTATTAATTATTCATACTTGGACTTCCTCCAGAAATAATATGGAGGAACATACAATAAAAATTACATTTGCAATAAGACTGTAAAACCAAAGGTAAAAGAGCCATGTAATGAGGGGAGGAGAAATAATTGTACAAGAAAGCCGGACTTCAAGGTCTTTATTTCAGTTGAGCACAGACTTTACCTTTGAGATCCCTGACAGCCAAAGAGAAAGGAAACAATGGGTCATGTGGCTCTTATCATCTAGTAAAATAACCATGCTATGCCTCAGGTTAAGACAATCTAATCTTTTCTCTCACACTAAACTCTAAGCAATTTAATATCTGGTTTTTATGCCAATAGGGATTTTGAAATCCATTATTAGTGTTTTTACAATAGCTGTGGAATTTTTATTTCATAAATCATATTTTATATTGATCTTTATATAAAGCTGAAGCCATGTTACATTGTAACTCTGAAAGCACATGTACTGAGGTAAAGTAAAATAAAGTCCAACTACATAGGTTTTTCTTTTGGTTTTGTGATCTTCATAGTTCTATGAGAAATAGTGATAGAGCTTAAAGAATCAGAATTTTTATCATGCTCCTTGTATTATCTGTTTCAAAGATGAATGGTCTCCTGCAGGCTTTTGAGAGGACCTGGATATTTTGCTACCTGAGTGCCAAACATATAGGAAATGCAGCTTTTTGTAGAGGAGGCAACCATATGCTTTAACTACAGGGAAGATTGGTGGTGAAGTCAACATTTCCTGTGCAATTAAACAGTGTCCTTTGCCACCTTACCCTATGGCAATCTGTTCTGTATGAGGAAGAATTGGACGGCTAACTATTGCAGACAGGGACAGATTTTGACTTTTAAAGTAGGGACAACTATAAAGGTAGATAAGCCCTTCCATGGTATGTCTTTCCTGTTTGGGGATGCAGCCTTGAGTAGAACAGTTAATGCTTGAAGTCCATGGAGATAACTATGATGTAGTATTTCCCAGCTGATTGAACCATGAAACTCTTATTTTCCTTAAAGCATAATGATAGAACTTTCATAGGAGCTTATGAAATATAATGTATGCTGAAAAATGTGATATCACAGATGAATTAACTTGTAAGAAATGATCAAACCTGATTCATACATTTAATATACAATAAACATTGACTAATGTCATAAAGTTATGTTAAAATATAAGACATGATGCATAACACAGACCAGCAGTCTTCAAAGGCACGATGTGTATTTGATGCTGGTTTGCAATGGTTAGGGCGAAGGTTTGAGTTTCCAAAACGCTTTGCTTCTCAGTGTGCTTTGAGTAGGTAAGGTATGAGCACAAAGCGCTGAGGTAAATGGGATCATAACATTGACGTATTACCCAGGATTTGGCCAAATTGTGTTATAGGACACCACTGAGACTTGAAGCCCAAGGGAACCTCCGTCTCTTCTATATCACGGTGACCAGAACTTGCCCACTCAGGCCAGGAAGAGAAGCAGAGGAGTCGTGAGCTTTCCCTTCATCTCCTCCCCACACACCCCACCCAGTGGTTTGCCTACTCAAGAGAGCTCAGTGTTACATAGTCAGGAATCATGCGAGCCTGTTGCAAAACATAGCCATTATAAAAGAATTAAATTCTATGAACTTGAAATTAAGGAAATTATATTTAAAAAAAGAGCCATGTTCACAACTTATCACTCCCCAATTATTTATTACATTTTATTGTTATCTATGCTCTTAACCTCATTTATGTCAGTCATATCCATATGGTGGAAAAACTCATAATCTGTGATGTCAAGTTGGAAGTCTGAAATTGGCCATGGTGGGAGGACTTACACCATGGAAAGTGGCTAACGCGGCAGGCCTTTTTTATTTCTTTTTTTTTTTTTTTAAGATTTTTATTGGGGAATTAGGGGGATAGGAACAGTGCTGGGGAATTGGGGGAAAGGGAACAGACAAGTTGCTGTCGTTTTGTT
>NW_017731692.1:203083-235255 GCF_001890085.2 Hipposideros armiger
GCCCGGGAAGAGCGCAATGATGGTGCCAACTTGGGCCAGTGAAGCAACGTCCTCCACAACTAGACTGAAGACGAAAATGACAACAACTTTTCTGTTCCCCTTCCCCAATTCCCCAGCGCTGTTCCCATCCCCCCAATTCCCCAATAAAAATCTTTAAAAACAAAACAAAACATAAAATGCAGTGGTCAGCCATGGGCATGAGAAGACATCCATTCATTCCACCAATATTTATTTACTCTGTGGCTATTCTAACTATAGAGGATAACTGCAGTGAACGATATAGGCAAGAACATCTCTGGCCTCAGGGAGTTTATATTCTAGTGGGAGGATACAGTTAACAGTAAATTAGTAAAACATGTAGATAGTGCTAAGTGTATGGAGAACAATAAGGCTGAGAAGGACAAAAAGGAATGTCAGGGGCTTCTAACTTTAAATAGAAAAGCCAGGAAAAGCAACACTGAGATGGTGATATTTAAATGAAGATCCAACAATAAGGGTGAACCACATAGACATCTGGGGGTGGGGATGGGGTTGGGATGAGCATTCCAGAGAGAGGGAATAGCAATTGCAAAGGGCCTGAGGTCGATGAGTCTGGCTTGCTCAGACAACAACAAAGATGCAAGTCTAATAGGAGTAGGCCAGGTTGTGTTGAGTCTGTAGGACATTTGAAGACTTTGGCTTTTACTTTGAGCAAGATAGGAAACAACTGGAAGGTGGTAAGCCAAGGAATAACATCTGACTTGGTTTTACAGTGACAGAATGGATCTACTGTATTGGGCAGCATTTTGAAATGAAGTGGATTTAGTAGGTGAAGACAAGGCTGAGCAAGACATCTTAGCTCAGAGTCTGTGTTCTTTCTCCTTTCAGTCTACCTGTGTATTACCTTCTCCTTTTCATTCATTCAACAAATCTTTATTAAGAATCTTTTTAGTGCCAGTCACAGAGGATACAGTGGTGAACAAGATGGATGGAGTCCTTATTTTTACAGAACTTGAAGTGCGATGGGAAGACGGATGTGACACCGAATATGTGTACACCCTCGGTATGGAACTTTGTGGCTGTGCCTCACCGGCTTCCAGCCACTGCGCTCTGCTCTTCTCAGTGGCCAGTTTATGCCTCATTTAGTTCCTTTTCTGGAGTTTTCTCTTCCTGTTCTTTCATTTGGGATGTATTTCTTTGTTTTCTCATTTTGGCTGCCTCTCTGTTTTTGCTTCTGTGTATTAGGTAGAGGTGCTGTCTCCCAGTCTTGGCTGGGTGGCCTTATGTAGTAGGTGTCCTGTGGGGTCCAGTGGCACAGTCTCCATGGTCACCTGAGCCAGGTGCTCCGGCAATGTCCCTTGTGTGTGTTGTTTGTGCCCTCCTGTTATAGTTGAGGCTTGATTCCTATTGGCCCATCAGTGGGTGGGATTGACCTTCAGGCTGATTGGCTGTGGGGTTTGGCCACATCCAAAGCTTACAGGCTGCTGTTCTGGGGCCTTACCACAGAGAGTGGGTTTCGGCCCAGTGGGCTCTGTTGCCTGTTGAGATCGCCCTTTGGCTGTGCCATTTGTGGGGCTAATTGGGCAGTGCCCTGCTGTGATCTGAAGCCAACCTCCAGGTATGTTACTTCTGGGGCTTCTTGGGAGGGGCTGCTATGCACACCCAGGTCACCCACTGCCTGTGATCCATCAGAGACTACCTGGTTGGAGCTACAAAGCAAATCGTAGTTGTTCGCTCCCTGTGCTAACATTGGAGATGTGTGGAAGAGACCACGCTCTGTGTGGGAAAGACCACACTATGAACCGAAGACAGCTGCCACCAGTACTGGGTCTGGGGTAGCCAGGACACATGGAAGCCTGCTGCTGGTTGCCAGCTCCCAGTTCCTGTAAGACTCAGCAGCTGATAAAGCCTTGTGTAGTAAGGAGTTGGGTTGAGTGGGGTCTCAGTGAGTCAGCAGGGTGGAGCAAGCGTAGCTCACCAGGCCAATCAGATTCATATTTGGCCTGTGGGGGCGGGCTCAACACAGGAAAGATGATGCCCATCTGTCAGCTGCATGGGAGGAGGAACCCACGTAGGGAAAATGCGACTGTCTTTCAGTCCTTGCCTAAAGCCACATACCTCAGTCTGCATCTCATATGTCCCTGATGTACCCCAAGTCACTGTCCCTCCGCTAGAGCCCAGGGTGAGTGCCTGCGAGTGAGTTAGTACAGGCCCTTTAAGAGGACATCTGGGTTTCTCACAGCCTTCCATCCCACCCAGACAGTTGGAATTCCCACGGTTTTTCACAGCCAGATGTTGTGGGCACTGGTACTCCAGGCTGGGGAGGCTGGTGTGGGACTGGGGTCTCTATCTCCTCCATGGGAAACCTCTGTGGCCAAGATATCCCTCCCAGTTTTCATCTGCCACATGGAGGTTTGCAGCCAGCCTGTTTTGCATCTTCCCACCCCCCCGTCCTATCAGGCTCCATGTGGCTTCTTATTTATATCCTTAGTTATAAAACTCCTGTTCAGCTAGACTTCAGATGGTTCTCCAGGTTGATTGTTCTATAATTTAGTTGTAATTTTGAAATTTTGATATGTTCACAGGATAAAGAAAGCACAGCGTGTATCTACTCTGCCATCTTGGATCTCACTTGGCAAAAAATTTAAATGGGATAATACTTAGTAGTTGTAAGGATGTGGGGAAACAGGAACCTTCATGTTCCATTGATAGAACTGGCAATTGGCGCAGCTCATTTGGAGCAGTAATTTAAGTATACACCCATGACCTAGCACACCTATTCCTATGTACTGACCTCAGAACACCCCTTGCACAGGTCTGTTTAGAGATATGTGTGAGGGTGTCATCACAGCATTGTTAGTGATGGTTGGCAGTGGTACACAGCCTAAGCGTCATTGCCACAGGAATGGACAAGTTGCATGTGGTATATGCATATTGTGTAGCACTGCACATCCAAGGACAGGAGGATCTTAAAAATATTAGACTGAATTAAGGTTGAGTTCTATAACATGAGTTTAATGTAAAGCAAAAACACACACAAGAGTCAGAGCACTGTCTATTCCTCAGGGATACCTATTTATCCAAGAATTTATATTCATCACATTGGAATGGGTGCTTGTCAGGGGTCTGGGGGTCAGGATCAAGGATGAAGGGGGAAAAATAAAAATAACCACACAAAAGAAGTGCCTTGTAATGATTCTGACCAGAGTGTATCATGAACTGATCAGTGTGCTATCCTGTAGTCTCAGGTCCTGAGATCCAAAAACAAAGGAAAAGAAAAGATAAAGCATAAGATTTGGCGTCAGAAAGTTGATATTTTTTATTTGAGCCTGACCCCCAATCCGTATGCAAATGACTAAATTGACAAGTCTCAGCTTTCTCACATATAAAAATGAGAATAATAAATAACTTCCCTAAAGAGATGTAGTTATTTCTAAATGAGGGAATGAATGCAAGTTGCTTGGCACATAGTAAATGTACAGTGAGTGTCAGATTCCTTCTTCCTGTCCACCAGCACCTCCTGGGGAGGAGCATGGGTTTGCCCTCCAAATAACTTCCCTTGGTTGGATCCTCCAACTTCAGCGTTTGCTAGCCTGTGACCACTCTCCTCAGTCGGCATTGCTGCCTAACACACGGAGTCATACTGTTAAGAGGACACAAGCTCTCCTGGGCTAGGTACACAGAAAAGCCACCTTGCCAGGTTGGTCTTGCATGACCCTTTAGCTCAGGGTGAACAAAGCAGAGTTGTTTTTCCCAGGACATGCCTGGGAAACAACCTGGCTTTCCTACAGCTTGATATTCTGTGTTTCTGTGCCCTTGTTTGCACTCTAGTGAAAGGCTGGACTGCTCCTCTCAGAGACCTTAATTACTTCTCACTTACTCTATCTAGCCAATCTGGAATTACTCCCAAACCTACATAGAAGTCTTTGATCGTATCTACTCTTACAGAAAGCCCCCAGCCCACCCCCATCAGCAGATGTGAGTAGCCAGAATCCTTCAATGATTCCTCATAGTAACTAGGATGAAGTCCAAACTTCCTTATAACAGGCTCACCTGCCCTCACTTTACCTGAATAGCCTCACCTGTCCCCACTCCCCTAAGTCCTTAAATTGTCTGCTTCATCATAGAAACTTACTTTTAGCTCTTCTTATGTGTTCTGCTCTCACTTCAGGGGGTTTGCCCAAGCTGTGCATTCATTCACTACACAATTTTTGTTGAGCACCTGCTATATGCCAGGAACCATGACAGACTCCTCTCTTCCTGCTTGGAATCTTTCCCCTACCCCATCTTTGCCTTACTCATCCTTTAGGACACAGGTGAAACCTCACTTCCTCATGGAGTCTTACCTGATGGCCTGCCTTATGCGGGTGAGAGTCCCTCACGTTCCCATAGCACCTCATATGTCTCTTATCACTGCACTTTGTAAAGTTTCTTTTGCCTTTATCCTCAGTCTCCAAGTGTTAAGAGCACAGGGTCCCCATCTGCTTTGATCACCTCCCTCTGTATCCCCAGCTCCTAGCATGTCACATCGCAGGTACCCATTGAATGTCTATTGAGTATAAGAAAATGATCTCACAGCATATTTTAGTATTGCATTGTGTTGCTGTTTTAGATTAGAAAGGGACCCTGGAGATACCCCAAGATCAAACCCCCCTTTTTTTACTCTTTTTATTCAAAAATATTTTTATATAGATATCATTCACATACCATAAAAATGTATCATTTAATGTATATAATTCAGTGGGTTTTAGTATATGACAAGGTTGTGTAACCATTACCATTGTCTAAAACATTTTCATCACACCCAAAGAAACCCTGTACCCATTAGTAGTCACCCCTTGTTTCCCCCTCTCTCCAGCCCTAAGCAACTGCTAATCTACTTTCTGTCTCTATGAGTCTGCCTTGTCTGGACATTTCATATAAATAGAATTAATAGACTCATATACTATGTGGACTCTTGTATCTGGCTTCTTTCATATTTTCAAGGTTCATACCTATAGTGTGTATCAGTACTTCATTCCTTTTTATGGCTGAATAATATTACATTGTAGGGATTTACCATATTTATCAGTTGATGACTGAGCATTTGGGTTGTTTCCACCTTTTGCTTATTATGAATAGTGCTGCTATGAGCATTCATATATATACATTTTAGTGTGAACATGCATTTTCAGTTCTTTTCGGTATATACCTAGGAGTGGAATTGTTGGGCCATATAGTTACTCTACATTTAACTTTTTGAGCAACTGGTAAACTGTTTTCCAAAGTGGCTATTCCACTAGTAATATACAGCAGTTCAAATTTCTCCACATCTTCATGAACACTTGTTATTTTCCTTTTTTTAAAACTAAAAAGACCAAACTTTTTAAGCCTACCTATTGGGTCAAGCCCTTCTTTCTTACTAATACTTTATGCCCCTTTATGGAAAAGGAATTTGGGGTTTTTTGCTTGACCTTGGATATACTATTTAACCCTTGGTGAACCTCTGTTTCCTACAAGGGCTACTAATTTCTCCCTCATAGCTCATTGTAGGGACAGAAGGAGGTGATGGATACAGAGCACTTAACACAGGCAGGCACATGGTCAGTAGTGAGTGGATGTGAGCTGTTGTGACCAGATTCTGATGAGCTTCTCCGCATCCAGGGATCAACATAGAGAGGGAAGGTGAAAGTTTTCAGCTCGGGCTTTGGCTTGCTTGGTGGCCCCTTCCACGGGAACAAGTGCTTGGTGGCCCCTTCCATGGGAACAAGTGGCAATGAACTAGGGGATGGGGAATGGAGCAGCAGGAAAGACCCCAAAGCCCTGGAATTCAGAGGCCTTTCTGGCCTCCTGTTCTCTGTCCACATCTAGGGATTGTTTGGGGTGCAGAAGGTCACTCACTGGCCTGCCCCCCACAGTAGTGTTGGTGGGGACTTTAACATAAATGAGGTGGGCCTGGACACAGGAACTGTGGTAGGTGGTATGTGACTATTCAAAAAGCTGGAAACCAGGGAGCCAAGCGCTTTGGCTGTCCCCTGAAAATGCTTTGGTAGGTCAGCGTGGAAACACTTTGCAAGCTGAGAGTAGTTTTTGCTGGCCAATTGATTATTTTTAGTACTTCTCTGCCCTGCCGAGTCACTCAGCTCATAGTATTTCATGGTCACTTCGTAATAAAAGCTTCTCTTCTTCCTCATTCCTGCCAAGCAGGCCTTTGGGGAAAGTACGTCGCCATGCTTAATGCAAAGGCAGCAGAAAGAGAGGTGGTGACATGACCCTTCTGTAGCTCCACTGTCACTACTTTGGATGACAGAGTTCCTTTTTCATCAAGGATCAATAGCTTAGCCTCTAAAACCAGAGGAGCAAGGAGCAGCTTGGTAAACGTGTTCCCTCTCCCAGGACCCTGGTTTTCCCTGACTCTGAGCAGTCACAGTGATGGGGTACATTGTATACTCATCCAATAGTCAATTAATTCAAATTCCTGATAAAAAAACACCCAATGTGCCTCCTATCCTAGGAAACTTTCAAAGTAAATTAACCCAGGCTTTCCTATTTCCTGCTCACAGTGAGAGGTTTTGCAAATCTGCCCTGATTACCACTTGTGCACTTTCCAGCTCAAGACACCGGGACAAGCAGGATGTTTAAGAACACGTTAGGCCAGAGAATCCCCCTCTCCAATGCCTCCTGAGACTTGTGACAAGAACAAGCTAAGCAATTTCAGCACTTCTGCTGTTGGGTTTGGATTCATTAGCCAAGGTGAGGGTGCATTGAGACTGGGGGGAATGGGAGTTAGGAGGCCGACACAGAAAGAATCGTGGAGCTCAGAAATGGAACCTATTGATAGTGAACATGGGTGGTCAGGGCACAGCTCTGTAAACTGTTTCCTCATCTGAAAAGTGGGGAGTTAGACTAGAGTCTCCACGTCTGTCCTTATTGCCTTTGAGTAGTCACAAGAGTGAAAGGACCAATAATAGTAGGTGATTTAAAACTCAAAGTTTTTAGGTTGGGTGGGGGAAGGAGGGGAGGAAGGCGGCTTTCCTCCCCTCCCACCCTTCCTTCCTACTTTCCTTCCTTCCTTCCTTCCTTCCTCCCTCCCTTCCTTCCTTCCTTCCTCCCTCCCTTCCTTCCTTCCTTCCTTCCTTCCTTCCTTCCTTCCTTCCTTCCTTCCTTCCTTCTTTCCTTCCTTCCTTCCTAGCTGTGTGATAAATATTGTGACTGAATGATTAGTCAGGAACCAGCACAGACAACTGATGCCTCTTGGGTGTCTTAGAGAATATAGGGTCTGTGATATTTTTAGAAGAGGAACATATAGGTAGAAATATACTCAGATGTATTGGTTGGAGATAAGGGAGGTTTATCTGATAGCAGTTTTTGAAGAAATAAAGCCGTGGAAAACTCAATGAAATATGATATTCTTTTCCAATTATGATATTTCATTTGTTGGACGCTTATCATGTTCCTTGATCTTTTTTTATTTAAGTCCACAAGTATTTTTAGGTATACTTGTACTTACACATTGGCATTCCCACTCTGTTTTCAGAGTAAAAAGTCAGATGGTATTTTGGTTAAGTGAGAGAGAGACAGAGGGAGAGGGAAAGAGAGAGAGAATAAAATATATTTGTTCCATGTAGGCAGCCAGCCTGAAACAATCATCTAAAACATGTTTGGGAGCACCAACTTGGTCCCTAGCAATGGCTGCAGCACCTGGTCACACTGCCTGTGTGTATAACAACACACTTATGCATCTCAAACGCATCCTAGGTGGGTCTGAGGATTCTAACTTTCCTCCCTTGCGTGTTATAGAAGGAAGAAAATGTGCACGTGAGAGATGGGATTTTTCCTTAGACTGAGGCTGGAGACCTGGTTGGACATGGGGGGTGCTTTTCCTCCTCCATTTATCTAAGTTCAACTCACCCAGTTCATATCTGCATGTAGAACTGAAAAGAGACCTGGGAAACAGCAGTCTTGATACTGTGCGAAAGGATGCTTTTGGATTACAGCATCATAATGAGTCGTCTTGGTGGATTTAATGAACCACAGCACTTTCAGCTCTACCCTTTCAGTATCCTTTGGGCTCTAACTACAGATGATTCAGTTATTCTGAAATGTAGTTTCTAATGCCCCAAATAGCCAAATGGTGGCCAAATCTCCACCCTGTGCTGTGTAGGAGAGACTTCTGCAAGGTGGTCTTTTACATGCTGCCTGTGAGAAGGCCAAACTTTCACCAGAGCTGTTAGGCAAAGTGGCTGAGGGACTCTGGGGCAACACTGAGGTTTGTGCTTTCTTGGCAGCTGTGACAGATGGCAGAGTTGAAGACCTACTCTGGGCTGTGCCCGAATCCCTTCTGGGTGCTGTGGCAGCATACAGGACAGGGTGGAGAAAAGTGAGGAAAACTCCCAACAGAGAAGAGAGAGGAGGGCCATGAGCATGTGTAACAGAGATGGGAAGAACTTTCTTACCATGTGACCACCAAAACAGACGGAGGACAGCGAGTTTTTCTTAAAGTCCTTCAAAATATGTCTTCGAATTGGGCTATGTTGTGCTTTGATTTTTCTCCGGTGACCTAAGCAGCTGGCCCTCCTCCTAAAACCCTGATTGGATTAACAACTTTCAGCCACTGAGTACTCGTATCTCATTAAAACTGCTCAGCATCCTCAGGGAGGGGATACCCCCAAATGTTTTGTTAGGGTGGTGGGGTTATGGGTATGTTCCCCTCTCTTTTCTAAACCTTAGGTACTGTTGGTATGTTGCTTTAAAAGAGAAAGTACTATATTAAAAATAACTTCAGTTTTCCCAAAGCTTATTAAGGCGAAACAGGCTCATCATCACCGAAAGATCCTTTAAAAACACTGTTTGCTGATTAAATTGTAAATGAAGCAAAAACATATACATTAATTTTTTTCCCACCAGGGAAGTGATTACACATTTATCTTGTTGAAAATATTTGTAAATTTGTTGAATATGTTTGTAAAACTTATTTTGTTAAAAAGTAAAAAGTTTTTGAAACCAATGCTGAAGGTCTAGGGCTTGGAAAGGGACTCAGACAAAACTGGGGTTTGCTCTTGGACTTGTTATGTGTTTGGACTTTGCAATTATTTTCCCCTAGAACAGGGACAGGGAGGTGATAATTTAAGGTACAGGAACTTGTGTGTCAAATGGTAAGACCTTACTGAGATAGCACAGTCTTTGAGTGAAGACACAAGATGGGTGACATCTCACTGTGGTCCTGAACAGGTAACAGCCCTCCTTCCTGAGCCTCAAATGGCAAAATAGTGATTATTCCAGCTCTTTTTGACTCTCTTTGGATGAGCAACCTGGGCATAATATTCCTAAGAGTTATTTAGGGTAAAAAACACCTTCCTCATCAGGATTAGTAATGATTAATCACAACAACAGGCAGTGTATTATCTGAGCACTAGGTGGGGGAGCCCAGCTTGGCTGCGTTTGGATTTTGTTTTGGGTTTCTGCTGAGATGCAAAGTTCTTAACTGGCAATCTTTTTTTTCCCCCTTCCCCTTCCTCCCCGCCACCTCCGAGCATTGTTCTCAGTCTAGTTGTGGAGGACACCGCTTACGGGCCCATGTTGTTATTATGATCATTGCGCTCTACCTGGCTGAGACAGATCGGTATTAACTGGTAATCTTTTAGGTGACTGGGTGGGTGAGATGGGGAAGCCAGGATTCTTTCCTCTCCGCTCCTGCCATTGAGAGAGAGTATGGTTTTTGCACAGTGCACAACTGGTTTGTTTGTGTTTGGGGAGTGTCATCTAACAAGACCTCAAGGATCCCTGGATCAGGGACCTGAACCTTCAACTGTTCTGCGAGGCCACTGGCACCAGAGCTTTTGTATAGAGCTTGCACTGTGCAGCCCACGCAGCCCAATGGAAACTGATTTCGGGCACTGAAAAAGCTCACAAGGACTATTTTAAACAATGTGACTGTTCTAAGTTCTGGACACTGAGCAGCTTTAGAGCTAAGAGTGGTGCTCCAGGGTGGGCTGATGTGGCAGGGGTAGTAAGAACGGCACTGGTGGCTTTGCCACATGCACACACTCCCCCAGGAAGCTCATGTTCCTTATCTCTTGTTTCTAGAGAATATGGGCCCCCTGAAAGAGAGTGGTTCATCTGCCCGATACTGCTGCTGAGCTGGAAAAACAGAAAGCTCTGTGACTCTCTTGTTAGCACAGTGCTAGCTGGCTGATCAGTCTGCAGTCAGGTGTGCTGGAGAAAGGAGACAAAGCCAAGTGCAGCAGCTCCATGTGTGGTCAGGAGGGGCACTGTGCTGAGACTGGAGGATAAGGCCTGGGTGGGCTTAGCCCTGGGCATTCTGACCCTGGGGTATACCTGGAGGGTCCACAGTCAGAGGAAAGAAAGGGATTCCACTAGATACAGCCTCAACCGGGCCAGTTTTACCCTCAGGGGATGATAGTTGGCATTATCTGGAGATATTTGGGGTCGTAAGCACTGGGGAGATGGTGCTACTGGCATCTAGTGTGTAGAGGCCAGGGATGCTGCTAAACACCCTACTGTGCACAGGACAGCTGTCATGCCACAGGACAGCCTCATGCCTCATGCTACTGTGCACAGGACAGCCTCATGCCACATCTGCTCCAAGATGCCAATGGTGCCGAGGTTGAGAAACCGCCTCAAGAAGGGTGCGGGCTGGGTCATTTGTTGGATGTGAGTTTGAGTGGCAGGCAGAGCTGAGTTGGGTGACTTTCAAGCTCCTTCCTAGATCTTTGCTTTTTTTTTTCCTTAAAAATAAAAAAATTGGCAGAGAGTTGAAGATTGGTGGACATAGAAAGTTGGGATATTAGGATTGATTCATTTTCTTGACTGAATGGTCACTATTAGCCTTCAAGCATGGATCTTTTTTTTTTCATGAAGGATGTTAATAAATTATTATTCTTTTGGAGGCAATAGAAAAAGAAATGGTTCAGGCTGATGAGGAAAGATTTGGATTCAGTCCGCAAAGGTATTTCTCTGTGTGTAACCATGATAAGAAATTAGTCTAAGCTGCTGAGGAAAGTTATAGAATTACCTTTCATGGACACCCTTTAATGAAGTGAAGCAGTATCATCTGGGATGGTGGGGAAAACCCTGAACCCAGAGCAGGGACCCTTTGAGTTCTGGCTCTCTCATCTTATCCTTTACACAGTCCACAGCATAAACAATATCACTATTGCTATTTTTTCTCTTAACGCTCAGCCTCTCCTTTCATCTGCTCACCTCACCCACTGTCTATCCACATTGGTTAGTGGACATTTAAATGGTTGCCAACCCTCCACTTGCTTCTTTCTGCCCATCCCTAGTTCCATCTCTTTTCCTCCTAGGATCATTGAGAGCTTTCTAAGACCGAGGCTCACATCGAATGCTGCCCTGTAATTGTGACCCATCAGGGGTATGAACAAGGAGCTCATCACTCTCCTAGCCCACACTGTGACTGATGACTTGGCTCAGGAAACTTTGCAAGTCATGTTAGCATTGAATTTTGCTAGCCTATAGGATTGCAATGCTGTATCTAATTTGCTGACCAATATCGTTATCCTTAGATCTTTCTTGATGTTCCTCCAAATCTCTTCTGCCTGCCAGAGTTCTGTGATTGAAGGGATTATTTCAATTGGAGAGTATTTTCTGGATGGATTTGATTTTTGTGGTCTCTGCCCCATGTTTGTTACAGAGGAGGGTGGAAATGATTTGATGTAATTTCTCTGCAAAGTTTTATTGAAAAAAAAAAGGAGACTAGGATCTTTCTCTTTTTTCCTCAGTCTCTCTTCCAACCTTATGTCTTCCACTTCCAGCCAAGGGTTTATTTCCAGGCATCCTGGGCATAGTACTTATGTCCTTGTGTGGCCCACTTATCTTCATTTAGAGAAAACTCTGTGTCATGACCACAGATTAAATCCTTCCCCAGGCCAGCCATCTTGCAGTGTTTTTGCTTGGCAAAAGTTAGAGAATTTGGATGCTTTTGTATAAGCTTTCCCCTTAGAGTACATGTGTTTCTGTTGGTGGTTTGTTCATACTGTCTTTCCTGATGGATTGTTTTAAGAGTGCAGGCTTTGAAGTCAGTCTGACCTGGTCCTCGTCCTTATTCTAACACTCGCTATATGACCTCAGGTGTGTTACCTAACCTTTCTATGCATCGGTTTCCTCATCTGTAAAGTGAAGTTAATGATAATACTGACCATAGAGAGTTCTCATGAGGATCAAATGAGTTAAATTACTTAACACAGAGCCTAGCACTAGTAATCACTCAGTAAATGTTAACCATGCACAATAGTTACCCAAAGAGAAGTGAAGAGAAACACGTTGCAAGCTGAGGTGTCATGAAACCTCTAGAATTCCCAGATGTTATTCCAATGATGTCAACTTCTCACCCACTTATTCATCTAACAGGCCCCATTGTGAGCACAGTTGTGATCCTGGATAGATGCCCATCCTTGGGCCCTGTAGAAAACCATGGACATCAGGGTGTGGTCTTGACCCTGGGAGAGTGACCACACTGTGGAACTCTCCTTGCCGTAGTTCTATGCCATCAGTTCTCACTTCTTGCTAGGGTGACATTCTCCCAAGCGTGTCATCCTTCCTTCCCAGTCCCAGTTGATATATCTAGTCCATTTTGGTGAATTCCAGTTTCAGGTTGGTCTAGAAGCCATCTTTTCATCCCTTTTTAGGCCTGGCCTCTTGTACTTTAGGAGAATCCCACTTATCTAGACCCCAGGTAAGTGGATCCTTCTGACCCCTGGCTTCTGGATGCTGCACTTACTAAACATCCACCAGCTTGGGAGCTGGTCCCTGCAGCGACATCAGCAGTTTCTTAGGAGTTAGTTGTGGAGGTGACCTGCGCCTTAGCTCCTGCCGTTTTTCCAGGCCCCTGTCTTGTCTAGATGATCTATGGGATGGGACTCTCCAAGTAGCATATCTAAGGGAATTTGCACAAATTGGGAATGTTTACTTTGTGCTTTTCTTGTTATTATTTCCTTTGGATATATGTGTATGAGAGCTTGGCTCTCTGTGTGAGGTCAGGTTCTTGATACTCCCTTAGAGGCTCATTTAGCTCACAACCAATGAGATGCTGGTTGTCCTTTAATCTTAGTAGGGGATTCTGGGGTATCAGGGCCCAAAGAAAAAACTAGGATGGGAATAAGGGCTGAGGGGCTTCCTTAGCCCCAGTTACTGCATCAGGCCAGGAAGCAAAAGGTAAATAAAGACAATGAGTGCAGAGACAAAGCCATGCGAGACAGGAAGACTTTGCAGATTTAGTGGGCAACGCATTCAGTCTATAGGCCCTCTTCTCTGCACAGCACCCCAAACCCCTGATCTCAGCCCAGAGCGTCTACTGGCCCACAAAGCTGGACCACACGAATAATCTCCAAGATTTATCAAATGTGAGTTGAAACTGGCCTTGAATCTCCTCCTTAACTATATTTACACATGCTGATGCATATAGCAGGTAACCCTTAGCAGAGCCCAGCCCAGTTTGGTCTCTCAGCATCTGTGGCTCACAGGCCACCAGGAGCAGACGATAAATAGCAAGGCTGAGAGTCAGGTGTTGGGTGTTGCTGTCAGGACCTGCTGACTCCCATTCCCCCGGAGTTTGCACTGGCCAAGGTGTTTTTGTAGTAGCTTTTAGGCCAGCAGAAAAATCCAGTTCTGTTTACTTCTGTTCATCTCAGTTCCATTTAACTCAAGTCGGGAAATTCTTCACTGATTGTCAATGACTGTGGAGGACCCTGGAACTTTACAGATGAAAAAGGCAGTTTCTGCTCTCAGAAAGGTCTACGTAGGGGAGAGAATACAAATAAAACAACTCTGGTTTGGTGTGCGATGTGCCAGAACAGAGGCATGGGGACAGCAAAGGGAAGACAGAATTGCTGCCTTCCCCGGGCTAGTGTGAGGTGGGGTGGGAGGGACAGGAAGAACAGAGGACCCAGCAGGCTTCTTAGAGGAGGTGACAAGCTGAGACGCAAGTCGGAGTTACTCTGGCAGACATCCTGGAAAGAGGGAAGAACATGTGTGAAGGCCGGAAGTGTGAGGGACCCTGGTACATTGGCAGGGCTGCTAAGAATTCTGGATGGGTGAAGTGTAGGTTTGGGGAAGGCAGTCTGGAAGGGAAGGTAGGGGAATGGCAGGGATGAAGAGGGAGAGGCAGGGATGAGGTGGGAGAGGCAGGCACCACCAGGGAAATCTGGAATGACCTCATGGGCCAAGCAGTTTTTAAGATGCAGGTGATAAGAGGCTCTTTACTCCTTCTGGCCACGGTGTGAAGGAGGGATTGGAAGCTGAGAGCAAAACCAGACCTTCACCCTAAGGTGGCCCACGTTGTTTAGCAAGAAATAGGCCCCCATGTCCCATAGGGACGCAAACACATTTTGCTGTGTCAAACAGGACAGTTAATGATGGATGGGGACACCAAGCTACGTTAGCTCTACGCTCATGGTTGGGAGCTAGCTGTTTCTATATTCTTTCTCTAGATGGATCCTCGCAAGGGTTAACAAAATAAAAAAAGAAACAGAGCTTCAGCTATGAGACATGTGAAAAGATCTTGTGAAAGAAAGCAGCCAGAAAATCTCAGGCAGAGAGCGGAGGAAGGAAAAATATGCAGAGTAACAATGGATTATAACAAAAATGTGAACCCTTGTCAGAGAGGATGTGTCTGACTCACTCTTTAATAGGGAACTCAGCAGAGGGAAGCATGCTGGCTGCCTGCTGACAAGAAAGGGGCAGGGGAATTTCAATAATCTGCACTTTATTCAAAGAATACAAAGACTCTAACCACAGAAGTGGACGCTGATGTATCGGTTATCACCCTCAGCGGTGACACACTTGGGAACCGTGGTTATCATACAGAGTTGAGGCTAAGAAATGTCTTTGATGGTGTTGTCTTGGGATACAAAGAGTGTCAGGATCTATTACTGAGGGCTGACATTTATGAAGCACTTAGAATGTGACAGGCACCGTTCGTAGAGCTTCACATGTCACTCCTTTAATCCTCCCAGCAGCCCAGGGGGTGGCTGTATTATTAGCATCCCCATTTTACAGATGAAGAAACCAAGACGCAGAGCTTATGTAACTCACCCAAGGTTACACAACTAGAGAACTGAAGAACAAGGGCTGAAATCCAGGCAGTCTGGCCCCAGGGTCACTGTCAACCATCCTGCTAAGTCTTGTCTGAGAATGGCCTAAGTAAGCAAGGTGAGCCAGTTAGAAGATATGGACAAGTTATGTGCAGGCTGGTCAGAGCTGTTCGCAAGCAACATTTGACAGTTTCGAGTGCATGTGATATAACAGAGTTGTAGAAAAAAACCACAAAGAGAAAACCAAAACCAAGCCATCCCAAAGCAACACAAAGGACACAGTGTGGCCTTGCTGGAGGCAGGGAGGCTGAGCACCCTGGTGAGGACGCATGGGCAGGAGAAGCGGAGGTCCTCTGCCATGGTGTCAACACAGCAGGGGACACGAGGCAAGGGGCAGCGCAGGAGCACTGCCATGTGGTGTCCCCAGAGCCCTGTCTTCAGGACTCTGCCCTGAGGATGGAAGCCTGACTGCATGGGACCAGTTCAGCCCTGGCCCAGGAGCGTTGGGCAGACATGATCACAGAGCCACAGAGCTGTAAGTCTGAGGAGCTCTCCTGAGGTCACCTATCCACTCCCTGTCCGGGTTTGACCGCACTCACCCATCTCAGAACACATGGGATTTCTGTCCTCGGAGACTTGCGGCTTCTTTTGCTAGGATCAGGGTTTTGTGAAGTGAGCTGTGGTTTCTTTAAATGTTGGATGTGTCTAATCCTCTTGTGTGTTCTCAGGCTCATAGACAGTGAGAACTGGAAAGAACCTTCTACTTTTGCTGGTACCAACTGCCTCACTTTACAGATGTAGCAACAGTTTTAGAATGAGAGGTGCTTGACAGGGCCACCCAGGTGGTTGGTGGCAGGGACAGAAGCGGGTCCAGTTCTCCTGACTCCAGTCCAGCACCCTTCAATGAGCTGGTTTTACTGAAAGTTTACTTTTGTGAAGCACTCAATGCAGATTACCAATGGCTAGTTACGGGTTTAGATTCAGTGAGTTTCCTGAATTAACAGCACCTCTTTTTACTTGTTTTTTGCTCTGTTGTCTGGTTTTCTTTTTCCCGTTGCCTCTCCCCAACCGTCATCCCACATCTGACATTTCCCATGTTGGCCTTCCTGTCCTCAAATTCCTTATATTCTTTCCTGAGTTGTTGCTGCTTCTTTTTCTCACTTTCATTGTTCTCCTTTCTCTTTCTTCCTCGTCTCCCTCACCCTCCCTGCCCCCACACACAGACATGCATGCACACATGGACACACACATGCACACACAGAGACGTACACACTCAAGCTGGCTCACGTTCTCTCTCGATTTAGAGACAGACAGAGACAGACTGGCTCCAACCTCTCCCCCTCAGGAGTGCTAAACACCAGTCCATCTGCCGTGGATCTGGTTATTATTTGAATTTTTGCCTTTTGGAGAAAGAGAGAGGCTAGGACTCCTATATTTTCTCACTCTTCTCTTTAAACACAGGGAAGTAGATGTTTCTCACCTAATAAGCACATTAATAAAAACTTGGCAAAGAACAGGGAAGCCATATTGACATTCTTCTTTTAGGGGAATTAGTATAGTATCTTTTGCAGATGGGCACGTGCTGAATTTTTGATGACTGAAGTGATGTGTGCTAGTCATGACTTAATCACTAGCTCACTGGATTTCCAAGGAAATCAGTTTTCCTTCTTTGAATTGTTTTGCCCATGTCAGATTGTAGAGCTTTTGTCAGTAGGAAGACTAAGGCTAGAGCAGTCAGGCCTTAACCTTGGGGCTAACGTTTGGGTGTGAGGAAGCCCAGGACTAGAATCGCAGACTTTCAGATCAGAGAGGCCATAAGTGCCAAGACCTGAGGTAGGGGTGGGAGACAGTGTTCAGAGCTCCTTCTAAAAATTCATTCTTTACTAATGGCCCCAGAGAGGAAGCTTACTATCGAGGCCTTCTCAGTGGTAGCTTTCCTTCCCACCTTTACACAGCAGGGGAGACTCAATGCAGTTCAAGTCCTGTCCCCCTTCCTTCTCAGTCCCACCCCCTGCAGCTCTGATCTGGCTTAGGATCCTCTAACCCCCTGGGGTGCCTCCTCATACAGGCTAAGCTGGCGTTGTGGTCTCCATCACCACTCACCTGTTTACCTACCCACTTCTTCTCAAGTGTAACGCTCCTGAGCCACTGGCCCTTTTCTTAGGGGACGACATTAGGTTGGCTTTCTGCAGTCCAGTTTTCTCCCCGTCCCATCTAATAGGCCTGCATAGGCCAGAGAGGAAAAGGACTTTTATCCCAATTTTAGTTACAGGGCCTACTCCCCAGCTTCCCTCTGCCATGCCCTGCCGCTCTCCTCCTTCTGAACCATGAACAAGCATAAAACAAAGACTCAGAGACCAATGTTCTGGTAGGACCTTGGACAAGTGCCTTCCTGGCAACTGTAAAACGAGGCTGTTAAGATTGGCCCTTCCTACTTCACATCAAGGCTCCATGTTGAAAAGCATGGGGTCCTACAGGAAGGCAATATCTTTTCTTCTTTAGTCTTTTAGGTCTTTAGTGTTTTTACAGTTGGGTTGATGAGTAACATTCTACATCTACTCCCCAGGGGAGACGGAGCTCACAGTTTGTTGAGTAGTGTTTGCAATGTCGTCAGAGGCTATGGAATCAATTATTCTTTCCACAAGGACCGAATCCGAAATATAAACCTATTGCCCCTGTCATTCTACCTTCCCGGGACGGGGGAGGGTTGGATATGAGTGAAAGGGTTGGAGTTGTCAGTATGATTTGGAACCAGGAATGCTAAACATTCTGCTATGCCGCGTGCAATCTGCACTGTGAAAACCTGTCCCACCCCAAATACTGAGAAACATAGCCAGGACGTCATAAAATCACAGAGTGATAAAGATGGAAGTCCCTTGAGAGGCCAGCACTCCAACACCCTCTTTTGATAGTGGAGAAAACCCCGACCTGGAAAGGAAAAGTGGTCAGCTTAAGGTCACACAGCTAGCTGGTGGCAGAGCTGGGACAGGAGCCCAGCCCTTGGGTTCTCAGCCCAGTGCACCTTTCATGGTGTATTCCTGCCATGTCAGTGCAGCAGAGGGACAGAGAGAAATGTGACCACAGTGGCAGGCTTCCCAGAGTGTGGATTGACCGCCGCCGGCAGGCCCTGAATTTGGGCCAGGATGTGCCCCCCTGGGCTGCTGCCCAAGGCTGGTTTGGGGCTGCTGCTTTCCTATCAGGGAGTGAGTTGGGTTGTTTTGTTAAGATTTTCCTCCTCTTTCCAGAAAACACTCCCAAACAACCCCTATGCTTAGGAGCAAGATGAGCTATCTTAATGAAATGTAGCAGCTTCCCCTGGGATAGAGGAGTGGGCTCTCTCGGTGAGTGCCCTGTGTTGTGTGCACTCGTGGGAAGATAAAGGAAGGCTCTGGGTGGGTGGGCAGCAGGTGGCCAGAGGTCTGTTGTTAGCTGTGCTGCTATGTGATGCTAGGTAGGCCATGGAGGCTTCTTGTTCGTCTTGCTGAGTCTAATCTTAGTGTTCTGCTTCCTGTCTCCTGCCTCGGGCATTGCAGTCACCAGCTCATCCCAGTGAGGGGCTGGAGCTGGTGGGGGTGGGAAGGGGACCCTGTGGTGTCTACACGAATCAGTCAGTATCCAGGCAGGAGACTTAAATACAAGGAATGTTTCCTGAGAAGGTGATCAGGTTAAGGGCATCCAGTGGCCTTGGGGCCCCTTGAACTCCCTCTTATAGGCTCCTGTCCCTCCCGGTAAGAATCTGAAGGTGGCTGGGTAGCTTCCTTTTCCTCCTCTGAATGCACTCTCCATGTTTCTCCACCTGCCTGTAACCTCGCGGTGCTAAGGACTACATCACCTGGGCCACCCACCTCAAGTGAGGGCAGCAGGGGCGTGGGGCTGGGGCTTGTTCCGTGCTGGGCCGTTGTTGGTTGGCCTGTTCCGATCAGGTGGCCCTCTCCACACAGCTGTTCCTCTGATTCTGGGAACTCTCCTTTCCCCTCATCTTTCAGGATGAAGGCCATGAGCAACAGAAGCCTGTGTCCCCAGGGAGCACAGAGTCTCCTGGGTGAGGCATCTGCCCTCCCCAGGGATTACTGCACATGAGAAAGTCCGCAGGGACCAGAAGTACAGTGGTGAGGTCCCTAACTGGCCATGGAGATGGCAGGAAGGGCTTCTCAGGGGCAGAGACACTTGGCTTGCATCTTGACTGACCCATGTGCAAGATTAGCCTTGAAAATATAGGCAGAAGGAGCAGCACGTGCAGAGGCACCACTGCAGATGAAAATGACATGGCACAGTTAAGAACCTCAAGTTCCTTTTCAATTGCAAATATAAACCAAACTCAGATAAAGACCAAAAAAAAAAAAGTGTTGTTTCCAGAAACTAAAATGTCCAGGGGCTGCAGGCGTGCCTGGCTTCAGGTACTGAAATATAATCTCAGCTGTGCTGTCTTCTAGGTCAGCTTGATTCTTAGGTAGGGTTTCTCCACTGCGGAAGGTGGACAGTAGAAAGAAGGGAGATAGTTCCTGTAGCACTGGTTTCATGTGTTTCTTTTGACTTGCGAATCTAGAGACAGATATACACTTCTCTCCCAGCTTCTATATAGCAAATATTATGAGAAGTTAGTCCTCCTAGCTGGGATGAGAAGGAGAAGCATTGTAGGGTCTGGGCCAGGCCCCTCCTTGGGCAGGTGGTAGGTCCAGAGTCAGTACACCTGGACCACACAGAGAAGGTTCTCACAGGTAAAGGGCATTTATTTCCTGAAGAAGAGGGGAAAGCAAAGCATTCTGGGAAGACCAAAACGATAACTTTCATAGTCCATTTCATGGGGTACAGTTGGGGAGCAGGGTGTGTATGGAGGAAGAGGGGCAGCAGGTGTTGGGAGCTGAAGCTACACAGAGACAAGGGTCCCGATGATGACAGCTTCTCCGTGGGCAATGGGGGTCCCTGGAGTGTTTTAAACAGTTTTTAAAAAAAGCATTTAAAGATGTAATCCAACTTGTATTTTTGAGGCATAATCTGAAAAGCAAAACTACTCTCCACTGAAAAGAAAATATCTTTTAAAAGCATATACTGCTTCCTGAGGCTGAAAAGAAATGCAATTGGGATCACCTGCTATTGAAGCCTCCTTGCTTCCCTCCCTTCCCAAACTTCCATTGTCTAAGGAGGGCACAGGCTGATGGTGCATATTTTCAGTCCACATTAGCATTCTTCCTTAGGCAGGGCCTGATCCTTTTAATTTGGGGCTGGAGGGCCAGGGCTAATGTGCCTGTTGCTGGGCTGGGCTCCAGCTCAGCCGTCTCTATGGAGCCAGAAGCATTTGCAGGCAGATCCCGGCTGGGACGCTGACAGGCAGCCTCCCGGAGCGGCTGCCTTCAGTCCCCACTGTGGGCCTGTGAGTCACACCAGGCCCTGTCACACTTATAGCAGGCGCTAAGCCACACGCTCTGCTCTCCTCACAGGAGGCAATCGCTACTGACACTGTCTAATTGCACAATCATTTTTCATTTGTCAAGACCCACCTGTCTCTGTACAAAATAGAGACTGACAGCCAGGTGGGGGTGGACATTTATCAGCGCGGGGGAAGCACAGACGTTTTGCTAAGAGTGACTGTTGGAGTATCAGTAGCAGAGACTCCTGGAAGAGTGATAGCAGGGAGGATGGCTAAGGACTTAGACTCTGGAATTGGACTGCGTAGGTTCATCTGCAGGCACCGGCCTTTACTGAGCGCGTGACATGGGCAGGTTGTTTTAACTTCCTTATCTGTGAGGTATGAGATAAGAGGACCTACTTACAGTGCGTGCGGGTGAAATGGGTGGGTGATTATACAACACGCAGCACCATGCCTGGGTTAGTAAGTGTTAACTGTTACCAGTGTCACGTTTTCTGGCCTTTTCATTAGATAGGATCTGTGCTTGGATCTGTCCATGTCACTGGATGTTCTTCTTCTCGGGTCCTGGACTATCAGTGGGTCGTCAGGTTAGGTGGACCAAGCCTGGACAATGTTGGCAAGGTTTCTCGGTGGCCTTGGCCTCTAGGGGCATGTGTTCTTGGCCTTCTCAGAAAGGACTTCCTTCTCACCACAGATTTCCTGCCAGTCTGGAAGAAGTAGAGATACTTACAGAGCTGAAAGGGACAAGTGGTTGATTTAGTTTGAAGAAATAGTTGGTGTGCAAATATTTTCACAGGTTCCTTATTTATTAAGTCAGACACAGATTGGAAACCTCAGCATTTTAATATATTGCCTCTCCTAGGGTCCTGTGTATTGAAAATGAATGGCGTTTTTAACCAACAGTAAGTTTTGGGGATGATTTTTAAAAATTTTATTTTAGTGTTGTGAATTTGGAGAGTTTATAAATGATCTATCCCTCTTAGTTTGGACCAACTGAGAGCTAAGATCTCACAGTAGGAAAGGTGTGTGTATAAGGGGGTGGGAGTGTCACATGATTGCATGTTTTAGTGATAAAGCAGAACTGGAGGACAAGACCGGACTTGTGGTCACGATGGGGCTCCCTGATACTTTCCCTCCTGAATTACACTTGACCGTATGGTCATAGGCAGAGTTGGACACACTCAGCCTCTCCTGCAAGGTCAAGTCTCTCACCACATAGAGGAGGAGGAAGGGGAGGAGAGGCATGTGTGCCCTCGTCTCATGCCAACATGTCCAGAGCCAACTCCTTCTCAGTAAGGGCACAACTGAGCACCCAGTCCCTCAGGCCAAAAGCCTTAGATCGCCCCGACTCCTCTTTTCCTGTCTCACCTTACACCCAATTCAACGAGAAGTTCTGTTGAATATATCGCACTAATCACTTCCAGCCATGCCTCAGCTCCACTACCACCTTTGCCTAATCCGAACCACCCTCATTTCTCGCTTGCTTGGACAACCTAGATGCCTTCCCAACTGCTCTCTCTGCTTCCCCTCTCCCATCACGGCAGTCAGTGTGATGGTTTAAAACTATAAATCAGACCATGTTAGTCCTCTGGCCCAAACTCATAGCTTCCCATTAGAAGCAAAATCTAAGCCCTTTCTTCTTGCCTCTGAGGCTCCGCGTGACAGCTCCTGCCTCCTGCCTTGACCTTACCTCCCCGCACTCTTCCCTGCTCACATTGCATCAGCCACGGTGCCCTTCTTGAGGCTAGTTGAGCAATTCAAGCTCACTCTTGCCTCAGGACCTTTGCACATGCTATTTTCTCTCTGGTATATTCTCCCTCCCTGATCTTTGCTCATCATTTTATTCAGGTCACTGCTCAGCTATTGCCTTCTCAGAGAGGCCTCCCCTGACCACTTTTTCTAAAACAGCTACCCTCTCTGTTACTCTGTTGGCCTTTATCTTACTTTTTAAAAATCACTCATTACTACTTGACATTACATTATGCATCTTTACATGCTTGTTTAGAACTTTGTTTTATTTACTTCCATTTTCTGGGTGCCTGGCATAGGGCCTGACATATGGGAAAGCAGTCCAGTAGCCTGGCAAGTCTAAAAGAGGAAACCCAAAGGGGTAGACTTGCACCGCTCAGGCCCTTCCCCCAGGCTCACTCATCAGTTCAGCCATTCCCCCCTGTGACACGAAGGAAGGAGGAAGCTCCTCATCTTGACATTTCAGAGAGGTGGCTTGGCATTGTGGATATTGCTATGGGCCCCATGTTACAGATGAGAAAAGCCCCAATTCCAACTTGTGTCTCCATGCTCTTAAGCTCTCTGCTCTAGTACGTTTTGAGCTCATGTACTTATCACTCCTTTTCTCTTCTAATCCTCATCACAAACCTATGAAAGTGCCCATTTTACAGTTCAGGAAGCAGATGAGACAGGCATTTGGTTGGGGGTTTATGTGGCGTCCCCAGTATCATAACGCCTGAAGTAGCAGAATTTGGATTGAGGTGGCTTGACTCACAGCCTCGGCACTCCACCTCTGCTCCTCATCTACTGTCACTCGTGGGGACCAGAGGCCATCAAAGGTGCAAAGATGGCCCATGCTGGTGTGAGGACCAGTGAGATGCAGGTCCTGTGTGATCCGGTGGGCACTCAGTGGGCACCTGCTACGGGCCAGCTGTGCTAGTTCCTGGGGTATACGGTTGAAGATGACAGAGTGTGCCCTCCAGAAAGTCAGTCTAGTAGGAAACACAGGAGTGAAACCCAGCAATTTCACTGCAGTGTGGTAAGGACTGCCATGTGGTGAGCCCAGGAGGAATGGCTGGTGGGAGGGACACTTAACCTCATCTTGTGAGATTAAGGAAAGCTTCCAGGAAAGGGGATCTACCTGGACACGGGGAAGATAGGTAGACATAAGCCAGTGGAAGGGGACAGGGCGAGTGTGCCTGGTAGGTTTTTTCTGAGAATCCCATGCAGCTTACTATCTTTGGACTAGATTGCTGAGTGAAGGAGTGGAGACAGGTGAGGCTAGAGGGAAAGACATACTTTGAAGGGCCTTGAGTGACAAGTGAGACAGCTGAGCAGCTGAGACCATGTCCTGTGGGCAATGGAAAGTCTGACTGACTTGAAGAAAGCAGGTGATGTGGTCAGACTTGCCTGTGAGACTGATCACTCCAGTTTTAGTGAGGAAAATAAATTTGGGGGCAGGACAACCAACCAGTTATGGGACCACTACAGAAGGTGAGGTCTGAGCTAAGATGGTAGCTGTGGGGATGGAGAGAAGAGGAGAGATTCAAGAAATATGACAGAGGCAGAAGCCTCAGCTACCATGTTAGATAATTCTACACTTGACAATTTCCAGTCAAGAGGTACTAGTCATAGTCTAAAGAAAATATGGACATGAGCATAAGAAGCCATGTGTCTTCACTAGAGCACAATGCAAGCCCATCACAGAGACTTCAAAGGTACAATGATTCACCTCCCCTTAGAGTTGGTTCTCCGAGGAGGAGATGGCCAGCTGCAGCCATGCTGCCGTTGCTGCCAGGCCGCGGCCTCCTACTGCAGCAGAGCTGGTCTGCAGCTGTGTGCCATCCCTCCTCAGGTTCTGCCCATTACTTGGCAGAGCTCGGAGTGCTGGTTCTTTCTGCCAGCCTTCCCCCCAGCATTTCCCTTCTAAGCCCTCTGACCCATCGTGACTGGCGTTGACTCCCCCACCTTCCTTTTAGGTTCCTACTGATGCTTTCAGGAATCCCAGGAAATTCAGGCTTCGGAACATAGAGGGGTGTGGGGACTCTGGGAACACAATAAAAGGGAAGTAGAAGAAGGAGACTTACAGCAGCATTTCAGATTTTTTCCTTGGCTGCAGCAGCCTCTCGGGGTAAGGCCTGAACAGGATGTACTGCCTCCTCAGACTGTTTTAAGTGTCCACTAGCAAGGTTGCATGGATGAACTAATTAATGATTGCCAACCTTAGAAACGCAGGTCTTAAGTATTCACAGGCGTGACAAGCTGCTCTTTGTTTTCCCTAATTGAATTGAACCACCCCAGAGCTTTTTATATTATAGTATAAAATATAATAATCCAGACAAAAGCAACCAAAAAGTGTGGTTAATTTATTTAATTTCTCAACCGAGTAAGAGTGGATTTTTTCAAAACTTTGGTTATAAAGCATCTGTTGGGAAGTGGTGTGGGCCAGTTAACAATGTATGCCTCTTCTTCACCCCATCCGGACAGCTGCAGGGAAGACACCTTCCCCTTTTTCCTACTATTCCCCCTCACAAAGAAGAGCTAAGATGTAAATATATATTGTTACATGTTTCTTTTGAGAGCAAAAGCTCATTCTCCATACTGCAAAATCAACCTCATTTCTAACACTTTTGGCAGAAGAGACAGTTATATGCTGTGGTGGTTAAAAGGCCTGAGTTTGAGTCCTGGTTCTTTTGATTAAGGCTCTACCAGCTACTTAATCTCTCGGAGCCTCAGTTAACCATCTATAGTCAGGGGATTATAAGAGTCTCTGCTCAAAGTGTTGTAAAGATAGACTAAAGTAATGTGCTTAAAACTATTCTGTCTGGCATATGGTAAAGGCATCAAATGTAATTAATGATAGTGATAGTGGTGGTAATAGCCATAATGCTAATAAAATATAATAAAGATCTCAATACATTTTACTTTGAGGTTAAGGCATAAGTGGGTTAGTTCCATTTTAGAGCTTGGGAAATCAAGGCTTCTGGCCATAAGTCAGTGATGACTCTTCAAATGAGAAACAGGGCCAAGATATCCTGGGAAGGGAACACCTCCCCTTTACACTCTGTGGACCCTGTCCCCTGGTCCTGGGCTCAGTCACACTGTCAGAGCACTGAGGGGAGGGCTGTGGATTTGTCCCTGATCAGGAGAAGTGGAGGACCTGGCCATTCTCTAAACTGTAATCTGAGAAGAACTCTAATGAATCGAGAAGGTATTGATTTCGCGAATGAGATATATGCTATCTAGAATCAATGTGCAATAAAACAAGGTTGTTGTCCTCTCCCCACGAAAGTCTCAAGCCTGTCCTGGGCTGAGCAGAGTGACAAGGAACTGTTATCAGCCCTTTTGACCTGTGACCCTGCTGCCTTCTGCTGCCATGGTCTGCTGAGGATACATTTTTCATCACCTTGCTATTGTCAGTGACTCCCCATTCCGCTCCTCAGTACCTACCTGATTCCCTTTGATTCGCTTTCTTATCCCCTGTGATTTCATGTCCAGTGCCCTTTCCAGGACTCCATGCTGCCTTGTGTTGTAGAAACAGGTACTCGCTCAAGATCATGAGTGGCCAAGTTTCTAGTCCATTGCTCCTTCCATCAGGATTACTGTTCAACTTGCACAATCAATTTCTTTAGAGCCATTTCTCTGCAAAACTCAACTGTCCTTTACACTGGGCCCCAGTTTAAAGATTTTAGTAAATCTTAGAGGAGAAAGGAACCTACAGAACTCTATCACTTTTTCTATTGTGATTTGACCTTCAGTGACCTTCAGATGGAAGTTTATGGATGGAAAACAGTTCTCCCAGCTTCCTGTAACTGACTCTTCCATTTATGACCCTGGAATATCAGCCCAATCCACTTGTGCTACATGTTATGACCACTGTTCCCTGCAGGGTCCTCATCAGAGATGAGAACTGTGACTGTCAAATTCCACAGGAAACTTGTGGGGCTGTGAGAATGGTCAGTAGGAACCGCCATAACCATCCCTTCTCCAGGCACCATAATCCCAGTTCTTTCCATTCATCCTCATGGAAGTCACTTCACAGCTTCTTGTTCATTTCCTTTCTCTTCTTCAGACACTGGGCAAGTGACCTCCTCAGAATGTTTTTGGAGTGACATGGCCACTGGAAGCTCTCTGGTCCAAAGTGTTAATGTGCTCGAGACTTGTGAAGGGAGCTTGTTAAAATGCAGATGACAGGCACCTGCCCGTGACCCTAATTTGGGAGCTCTGGAGCCGAAGGCAGGAGGCTGCATTTTGGATCAGCTCCCTCAGATTCAGGAGCAGGGATGGCTTGGAAAGCAGCTTATGATCTGAGTGGTGATTTTAAATGACTGTAGAGGAAGGCATAGTTTCTGCCACATAGTAGGACACCATAATTCTTGTTGGGTAATTCCAACACAGTGGACTGATACCGAGAGATTTTTTTAAAAAGTGACTTTTCTATTCCTGCCACGCACAGAGGAGGTTAGTTTTCACATGCTCCTAAAAGACAGTGGGCAGGAGGATTTTCCCACAGGTCCACTGCTGGGGAGACTGAGATTTGGTTACCCATAGTATGTTAAGTTCCATAAAGAATGCTGTATGACCTAGCCTCAGCTTCCAGGTAATATGCTATGTAACTCACTCCAAAATGGAGTACCAAGATGCATAAAAGCCAAACTGCCATCCTCAAAAATTTTGTCACACACATAGGAAAGGTCACTAGCAATACTGCTATGGCATTTCAGAAAAAAAAAGGTGGTCATCTTCAGTTGGGGAGTCTTGGAGGACTTTGCAGAGATGGAGGATACAAGCTGAGGCTTATACGATGAGCCTGATTTGAGAAGGTGGGAAACGGGTACATGTTCCCGGCGATGGTGTATGGTGGAGTGAAGTATAAATGGGAGAAAGTAATTGCTCTAACAATAGTGAGTCAACTGGCATGGCTAACACTTAGAAGGGTCAGGAAAGGGGAAATAGCTAATATAGAGAAGTTACACGCATATAATTTTATTTAATGTTCACAACAGTTCTACATGAAAGGTAATAATGTCCCCATTGTATGGACAGAAGTTAGTTCAGGATCACACAATGAGCACAAGGCAGACCTGGGGTTTGAACCCAGCTCATGAATGGCCAGCCAAATGCCAGGGTCCTCGCTCACTTCCCCAATAAAGCTGCTGGAGATCCCTGAACACTGAGCTTAGGGTTTTGTACTCAACCTCTGGATAATGGGTGCCTTGCAAAGGAGGGTCTAGAGATCAACTTTCATCCCAGAAGTTTGCCCAGGTCGCTCGGCCACTCCAGTATTTCTTCTGGAACTGCTATCCTGGAGGAAGCTACGGCCATACCATTGTGACCTGCCAGACCCTCTTGGCTGCATGTTGTACACAATCACAATATCATGGGAATGCAGGTGGAGAGTTTTACAGACTCCTTCTTCAGCAGCAATTGTCTAATTACTATTGTCACCACATGGCCCAGTTAGCTTATCAAGAGCAGGCGAGTGTCATCAGTGTACGCTTGTGCGTGTGTGTGTGTGTGTGTGTGTGTGTGTAAAAGTTGTTGATAAATCAGCAGCTTTTCCATGTGAACAAAGCTTTCATTTCCAGCTGACATCTTAATGCTAGGGCTCAGAAAACCTGGGGAAGGGATAATGAAACTTCCTGCTTATAAGTAGCAGACTAAGAAACTTCTTGGCTCCGTGTGGCAAGAATGGCCATGGTTATTGCTTTTCATCAGGGATTTATTCACTGCTCCCCTGCACTGGAACTAGTGGTGAGGGCACATTTCCTTCCAGTAATGGATTTGGTGGGACTGTTTCCAGACAGGGCAAATAGAACAGGGGTGGCTTGAAGGTGACTATCTGGTTCCCCAGTAAAATGTGTTCTTTCATTGTGTAAATGAGATACCAATTTTGAAAGGACTTTTTTTAGTGCTTTCCAAGTTTACAAAGTATTTTCCCATTTAATTTTCACAAGAGTCCTGGACGGTCTCTGGAATCATCTCCATTTTGCAGATGAGGAGACTGGGGCTCTGAGACACTGAATATCTTGACCAAAAGTTGAATAAGTATTAGTGAGTGTGGGTGGGACCACCAGGACCCATATTATAAATTCTTAAATGCATTCACCCATTTGCTTGTTCATTCATGCTTTCACTTATTCATTCATTCCTTCAACATTCATTGAACATTTACTATGTTCCTGGCCTTGAGTTTGTTGTGGGGATCCAAAGATAAAAATGTGAAATATTTTGAGCTTCTTAAATAGAGTGCTAATAAAAGAGGGAGCAGGTCAATGACTGTGTCATTCTTTGGAACACTAATCGGTGCTATTTCCACTCACATTTAAATACAAACATACAATATTAGGAATGCATGAGTCTTTCCACCAGTACTCTGGTTCCTGAAGATATTTTGCTCTCACTTATTCATCTGCACTTTGCATGTTCTATTACCTGCCCTGGGTCAATACTTGCCTCAGTTCAATATTGATTACTTCCTGGATGCATTCATTTCCTTTCTCTTGGTTCCTAAAAAGAAAAATTTTAAATGCATCTGAGTGTTGAATCTACATCAGATAACTCTTCGACCTGAATCACCTCCACAAAGATTGTCCCCCACTTCCCTTTTCTTAGCCTTCTTGGCAGAGATGATTTAATTTCAAATGGCCATAATTTCCACTTTATAGAATAAAATTGGCTTCTTCTTTGCTCTCCTTTCATAATTAATGTGTCTCTGAGATGACACACCACCCAGTGCCCTGGAATAGGTATATGCCTACATGTTCTATCTTCTTGACTAAATGGTAAGTTCTCTGAGTGACAGAGTCACAGTGTCTTCATCACTGCACCCTTCACAGAACCTAGCACATCTCATGCTATGTTTAAGGGTCTCAATAAATATTTATAAATTGAGGTCCTAGAGTGCCAAAGCTCATCCCTCTGAGAGACTCCTTTTCAGGGGCACTGTGAGCAACCCCCAAGTGCCCTTAACCCTAAGGACTGCCATCTTAACCATGCACCTGCCCACCACCACCTGACCTGAAGGTTTCTTTTCAGCATCCCATAACCTCTCTTGTAGAGCATTTGTTTTTCTAGTTCCCATTTTCCTTAAACATGCTTGAGGTCCTCAGGCCCTTTGCTGAATAGAATTCCTCCTACTGGGAGTTACGTTGGAATCTTTGAGGAGAGCATCAGGGTACTTCATCAGGTGACATCTGGGGGTCTGTACTGGTCAACCTGTGGTTGATCTGTATCTCCCAGAAGCCATTTGAGTGGGTTTTGAGTGTTTACTCAAGAGAAGGGACGGAAAAGCACTCATGCCCCATGGAAGGGAAAGAAACCCAGGAAGGAAGTGGGATGTGAACTTTTTTTTTGTAATAATTTTTATTACAAAGTTACTCGGATATCTCAAAAGGTTTACTCTGATATGCAGACATGTTGAGTCAGCCCCTTCCATGAGTATGCCAAAGCAGGCAGTCGGTGCGCATTTGGGGATAGTGCCATTTGCTCTACAAAGAACCTTCCCCTTTGGGAAAGGTTGCCATTGAGGTTATTGGAGCTTACCAGATATCAAGATTCTATGTGCATCTTTAGCTGTGTGAAGTGAAGCTTGTCTAGGGAAGCCAAGTTTGTTACAACCTTTGGAAAGTATTGGCTTGTAGCTGAGGTACACAGAACAATGCTAAAGAAAAGGAGGCCTGAACATGGGCTCCACTCTTCCAAGGACCTCTTGAGAGAGTTATGTTGGAACAAGCCACTTAAGCCTTCCATCCTTCTGTTTCCCCATCTGTAAAGAGAAGATGTGCTTTCTAAATACTCATATACCTTTAGGGACCCGGTGGGTAATGTCATTGAGAGAAGTGGGCCAGATGTGGGCCAATAGGAGTGAAGAGAACTGGAAGGTGCAGGACCTGTGTAAAGGCTCTCAAATTCAAATTCTTTCAAGCCACCAATTTTCAACCTCTGTTCTAAAGTGTTTGAGCTTCTTCTTGAAAGAAAAGTAATATACAAGTCCAAGTCGTTATTATCATCAGTCAGTTAGTCTGTAGCATTACTTAATGCTCCCTGTAGATAGGGTCCTACACCATGTGCTGATGAAGAATACAAAAAATGTTACCGTGTGATCCCAATTTTGGGAGATTTAAGTATTTGTTCTAATTGTGTAGACAGATGTTCATTCATTCATTCTTTCAAGCAATATTAGTCAAACATCCACTATGCCTACCTCAGGACACAGTAGTGATCAAAAGCACAGGTCAACCCTGTGAAAGATCCCAACGGACAAAATGAAGACTAAGATATGGGCCTTGCCCTCAAGTGGCTCATGTGCTGGTGGGAGAGACAGAGACCCATATGACCCCTATTCCAGGCATGAGATGGTAGTTGCTGGAGTTGGGGCATCAACCAAGTTTTATGGCAGCAGAAAGGACACAGGATTATTCCTCTAGGAAGGATTAAGACAGAGTTTCTAGATGAGGTGATGTTTTCATGAATCTGGATTTTGATAGGTAAGGAGGTTCACAGGTGAGTGGATGGGGGTGGGTTTGAAGGAAAGAAAAATATCTGAGGGAACCAGTGGTGGAAGAGGCACGGAGGAGGTTGTAGCACTGAGGCTGCTTTATGGGAAATAATGCTGGGGCAGGGGCCAGTCGTGGACAGTTGTACTTGTGTGGTAAGGAGAGTGGGTTTTATTCCCTTGTCATTGAGGAGTGGTGGAGGATTTGGGACATGGTCAGACTCTGGCAGCAGCTCTCCTCCTTTCCTACTGTGAAGGGTCCCTCCCTGCCACCTCCCTTTTCTCTCTTGCTTCAAGGAACAAGTGTTCCTACTTTCTGCCCACACAGCCTGAGGCCAACTTCTCCATGGGAACTTCTGACCTTCTCCATTTAGGAGTTTTCTGCCATATTTCCTCATTAGATTCTCTCTCACCTGCATTACCATTATGATGACCAAATTATAACTACGATTACTGCTCTTCAAGGTATTACCTTATCTTTTTCCTTTGGCCATGCAACTTGTTGGTCTAGTTATAGCCATCTGTTTCCATTTTCTCCCCACTTATTGGTTCTTAACCCCTAGCAGTCTGGTGTGTGCCTCATGCCCTGCCCTCTCCCAGGAGGTGGCTTTTCCTCCCAACTGCCACATGCTGTGGCCTGTTCTCAGCAATTGTTTTCCTGGACTCTCTTATCTTCGATCCAGTCCAGAAGCTTTCCTGAGCCCCCCGGGTGGGCTACATTAGTTGCCCTTCACGTGTGCCCAGAGTACCCATAAATACCTCAGTCTCACTCTTCTTACTCTATTTGGTTGGAGTTGACTGTGTGGCTGTTCTTGGGTCCTCAAAGGCCAGGACCACACCACTCATTTGGGGTTCTCCAATACCCAGAATAAGTAATACTTAGGGTGGCCTGGTATGGTGGCCACTAGCCATATGTGGCTATTGAGCACTTGACATGTGACTTGTCTGAATTTAGAAGTGCTGGAAGTATAGAATATGCATGAATTTCAAGGATTTAGTACAAAAGACAGTTTGTTAATAATTGTATATTGAATACATGTCAAAGTGATTACATTCTGGATAGCCTGGTTAACTAAAGTGTATTATTAAAATTAATTTTACTTGTCTTTTGACGTTTTTTAATGTGACTGTTAAGACATTTTAAGTTACATTGTGGCCCCCATTATATCTCTGTTGGATGGTGCTGACCTAGAACATGGTGAGGAAGTACAGGCCCTCAAACTACGAGGTCTGACAACTATGAGGTCTGACAACTACAGGTCTGATGATTAAGTTTGCAAACTTTGTTGCAACAATGTTGCTAACTTTTGTTTTTTATATCAGAGGTTATTCATTATGAATTTGTACCAACTAGAGAAACAGTTCACCCAGTGTACTATTTGGAAGTGCTACAAAGGCTGCATGAAAAAGTTATATGAAAATGACCTGAACTTTTCACCAACATAATCATGGCTCTTGCATCATGAAAATACACCAGCTCACACGACACTGTCTGTGAGGGAGTTTTTAGCCAGTAAACAAATAACTGTATTGGAACACCCTCCCTACCC
>NW_017731692.1:243510-245948 GCF_001890085.2 Hipposideros armiger
CATTCTCTGGGTCTCTGGGGATCAGCAGGGACCATCTCCTTCAGACCAGTTCAGAGGGTTGGTCACACGTGTCATCCTGCAGAGAAATAGCCTCACCAAAAAGGTTGCCGTGTGTCAATGGGAACCATAAAGACCACATCTGGATGTGGCCCTCTGCTGTAGTGCCCCATGAGCTTATGTCCAGAATGTTTCACCACCTGACTGAATTTAAGCCTCTTTTAGGAGGCTGGGCAGCACATGGCTTGTCACAATCTTTTATTCATTCAAGAAGAGAAGCAGACTCCCACTGTCATCTCAAAGCACCAATACCAGCAGTCACCTTTTCATAACTCAGTAATTGCTGATGCTTTTCTGGGGGCAGAGGTTTCTGAGTAGTTTTATGTTTTGACATTTTGTGATTTTTTTTCAAAGCCACAATTTGATATCTCTGTACATGACCTTAGGGCAGCAAGAAAAAGGAAACTTTGTTCAGTCAATTAAAAAATGTTCATTGAAAATTTACCATAATCCTGGCACTGCTGGGGTGCTGGAGATTCCAAGATAACAAAGACAGGGTCACAGTGCTTGAGGAACACACAGTCCAGTGCGAGAGACAAGCATGCAAATAATGAACCAGACAGCAAAGGGAACAAAGGGACTAATGCTATCAAGGAGAAATGAACATTTCTTCTGCAAGGAGTGAGGATCAGGAACAGATTCCCAGAGGCGAGGATGTTTCAAACTGGCCTTGGAAGAATGTGAGACCTCCACAAATTAAGGAAAGAGAGAAGTTGTTCCAGGAGCCACACAGACAGAAGCAAAGAGGTGTGAGAATGCACTTGTGTTCCTTGAGGACACAGAAGAGCCAAGGCCACCACCCATAGCTGCAGCAGCTATGCACTGCACCACTACAGGGGAGGCCATGTATCCAGACTGTGATGTGAAGGGTGTAGCCTGGAGCTGTGCAATATGGTGGCTGGATAGAGGGTGCATGGGAGGGGTGGGAGAGGCGTTGAGGGGAATTATGGGAGACTTCACTTTCATTTCACCTGTTGCCTCAGCCATCAATGTGAAATTGTTCAGCAAACGTTGGTTGAACAACTACTGAGCACTTGAGATTCTATCACATTTTGCCATTCTTGTCTAGGGCTCCAGCAGGGGATATTAAGGACCATCTCCAATGACACTTCTGGCAGAAGGTCATCACTCTTAAGATTTGGGGAGCATAACTGGCCCACAGTTCAGTGACAGGTGGATGTTGGTCAGTGGGACTGAGCCCTTGTTGCCTAGCATCATACAAGTCTTAGAGCATCAGGGGATGGTAGTGACCATTCAGTTCAACACCCTCATCACATAAATCAGGAACTAAGGGCCAAAGGAGGAAATGACACCTTCAGAATCACACAGCTTGATAGTTTTAGAGTCTGGACTAGAAACTAGGTCTCCTGCCTGGAATCTCAGTAATCTTTCCACCAAATATCTAAAGAATTACAATTGAGTACCATGTATTTATCCTTCCTAGAATGGGGGATTGTGCATACCAGTTAGAGCAAGTAACCCCACTGCTACGATAGGTACCCCTTGAACTCTCAGTGACCTAGCACAATAAAAGTTTATGTCTCACCTTTATCACAACCCAGTAGGGTTTGGACAGCTCTCCCGGCAGTTACAGGGGTGTGGGAGGGTTCCAGTTTATCGTGTCCCCGTACTGCCAGCCACGCTTTCCTCTTACTCTGTCACAGAATTGTTTATTGTTCTCCAGAGTGAGTACCACAGCCCAGGATACTTGTCTGCAGGAGAGAGCAGCAGGGACTGGCTCCTGGGCCAGATGTGTGTGTGTGTGTGTGTGGCGGGGGGCCAGGGGAGGGCGCTGGCGCACATGCTTGTCCACTGCTTTGGCGTCCGCTGAGCTTCCCCACAGTACAGAGCAGAAAGCAGCGTTCCTTTCCACCTCCAGGCACCACAGATATCAATCAGGACTTGGGGAAGGGTATTTTGGGGGAAGGTGTTGAGTTGTAGGCATTCAGTTTCTTCCCATGGCCACTCTCCGAAGGCCCTTGAAATAACATCCAAAGCCCCTTCACTTGGGGTGTGGGGAGCCCTTCCTGGGTACTCTGTACTCATGCCTTCTGAAGCCTGTTCATGCCACCACTGTTTTCACCATCTCAGCCTTCCTGGCAGCATGTCAGACTCATCACTTATCTCCCTTTGGCATTCCTGCAGGCATTGTGAGGACAAGACCAGGGCATGGAAGATTTGATTGAAACGATTTCGACAACGTGCAGCTGATATTGCCTCAACCAACAAATTGTTTAGAGCTCCAAAGTTATGGTCTCTTTAGAAATCACTTTTCAGTTCCTGGGGTCACCACCCTCTAATTTTAAGCCCTTTTTAGTAGCAGCTTTAATTCAGGCTGTTGATGCAACAAAGCTTTGATACAACAAACTTTATTTTCTTTT
>NW_017731692.1:247253-257612 GCF_001890085.2 Hipposideros armiger
GGCCCATGAACACTGCCGCCCCTGCAGTTAAAGGCCTCAGGTTTCTGCTCTGAAAACAACCAGAAATTAGCCAGAAAATAGGCAGCGAGTCACTGTCATCAGCAAATAAAGTGTTTTTGAAGTAGTGACACACAGAGGATGGGGCAAGCATAACTCAGCTGCAATCACAGCAGGAGAGACGAGGCAGGCAGGAGAAAGACCGTCCTGGCTGTTGGGATGGCCAGAAGGCAAGGGCCGTATGGCATCTTCAGTAGCTATTCGATTGGGAGAAGGGGCAGTCAGTCCTGAAGGGGGCGTCTGCCATGACCAGGAGCCCAGGGAGAGTTCTCCACGTTAGGGAAAGGTGGTGCTCAGGTTTTACTGTGCCCCAGAACACCTGGGGATCTTGTTAAAATGCATAGTTGGATTCAGGTGCTCTGGGTGGGGCCCAGGAGTGTCTTTCTAACCAGCTCCTGAGAATGGCTGCTGCTTCCGGGCTGAGGGTCCCACATCCAGAGCAAGGTGGCAGAGGAGGAGACAGTAGGGCTCTCCACGAAGCAAGTGGGTTTAAGACTCGGGTGTGGCTTTCCAATATTGATGTTCTCTTTTAAAAATCCTGAGGTGTCTATCTGGGGGTAGAGGAGACAAGGGCCAGCTGTGGGAGGGGAGTAGATGCTGTTGGTGCAGGAGGAGCCGCGGGCTACTTCAGAGCCCCATTCCGCAGGTGAACCCACGCAGCTACCCAGGACCCAATCCCCGGCAGGACCTGCTGCGCCCTGGTTTCCAAGAGTCAGGCCAGGCTTCGCTGCCCAGGGGACAGAGGGAGCAACCTCACCGGGCAGGGGAGGGAGCAAATGATTCTAGCTTCTCTCCATTAGGCATACCTTCCAGCCTCACTTGATAAGACTAACACAGCCTGGCAGTAGTAAGATATTCTGATTCATGACAAATCCAGATTACAGAGTTTGTTGAGAGCTATCCTTCAGTGACGTCTGAGATGCGTGCATCTGGGGGCCTGCTGTCCTGAGGAGACTGTCAGTAAAACTAAGTACAGACCTACAGAAATGTTTAAAGAGTTTATTTAAACCAAGGTCTGAGGACCAGCCTGGAAGCAAAATCTCAATCGATGGAGAAAATGCTCCGGAGAATGGCAGTTTGCAGTTCCTCTTATGCATTTAGAATCAAAGGAGGAGGTGTAAGCCAGGTTACATGAAATCCATTGGTGGTAGATTAAGGAGGTGGGAGAAAGCAAAGTAGAGAAATCCTGAGGATTGGGTAAAAGGAACATGGAGAGACACATACTCTTTTTACACTGGTTGGTGCAGGGTAGGTAACATTTAACAACACAGCAAATAGAGATGGTAGGCGGGCAACAAGGTAACAGTGGGAAGTTTTGGTGTCCTCTGCCTGGGTGCCAGTAGGTCTGTTTCGGAGGGGACTGGAAAAGAGAACTTCTCTGATAATTTAAAGGTATGTTTAATGGACAAGGCTCACTTAAGGCAAAGATTAACCTTTCCCTAGGAAACTATAGGCCTGGGGCGTGACTACCCACCATGACCTGCCCAGTTAGGAATTTATAATCAGACTGTCCTGTGTGGTTGCTTGCAGTCTCTATGCTTATCAGACCTGCCGTCTGGGTCCCCCTGAGATTGTCAGTCCTGCTGTGTAGCCCCTTGCTCATTCAGAAGACAATTTCCCCCCAGCCAGCACTACCATGCTTGGAGGTGCATGCCGCTCAGGAACTCAGACGGTTCCTTGTGTGTGTGTTGGGGAGGCTGGCCCCTTTGCTATCTTTTTTATACCCCTCATCATCTCAGCTAGTCCTCTCTTCAGATGAGGAAAAAGGTAAACTTCAGCCCAGGTTGGCCTGTTTGTACCCAATTCCAAATCATGCAGGCCCAAAGTATAAACCACCCAGGAAACAGAAAGGGTTCCTATCATTTATTTATATTCCATTCTGCAGCCCCAGAGCAGGAGACTAGGGGCTTATCCCAGCGTGATCGGGCTGAGGGGCTAGGCAGTGGTCAGTGACAAGGCTGCGCTTGAAACCCCCTTTCAGCCTGGGCTTCCCTGGGCCAGGTTACTTTGTCTGCCATGCCAGTCTAGCACCATCCATCTGCCCCCTTACAGCCTCCACTTACTAGCAACCCTGCTGCAACAGGTTCTCTCAGCAGTTTGGCTTGATTTTGCTCCCAGGGGACATTTGGCAACATCTGGAGACATTTTTTGGTTGTCAGGTGAAGGATAGATCCTACAGGCATCTAGTGAGTAGAGGCACAGGGCAGCTCCCCCCACTAGCCCCCACTCCCAACACACACACACATATGAGAAAGAATTACCAGGCCCAAAGTGTCATTAGTGCTGAGAGTGAGAAACCCTGCCCTCGACAAGTGCCCAGGGGTCCTGGACTGACCTGGGACAGCTGGACATGCAGGTAGCTCAGCTAGGAATTTGCTGGAACACTTCCCTTAGGATGAGGTGTTTATTTTCTTAAAATGCAGATTCCTGTAAATTGCTCTCATCCATCTGCCTTTGTCATCTGCCTTCCACGTTGCCCTGAGGTCTTTTTGTGTGCCCAGCATTGAGGAGGTTTAAGAGGTGGCTGTGATTTAGCAGGTGAGTGGCTGGGGAAGCCAAGGTCTTTTCTTCTATTACACCCCATCTGGCCATCCTGAGCATCACATCACTTCCGAGTTAGGGCTGGGCGGGGCAGGCACGGGCTGTGGAATCAGACAGTCCTGGATCTTGGCTGTGTGCCCTTCGGAACTGAATTAACCTCTCTATCCTCAGCCACCCCTCTTGCAAGGTGCATGTAACCATGCGTGTAACCATGCAAGGGTTAGAACATAGTGAGTATTCAGGAGATGAGAGCTAGCATGGTTATAAGCACCTAATACTTTCATGACATGCTTGTTTTTCGCATCCAACACTGTGTAACCAGGAAGAGAAATCAAGTCCCTAATGCCGAGGAGTAAATACACTGAAGATGGCAGTAACCAGAGGCAGAGAGGGAGTTAGGGCTCATGCTAAACAAAACGGTGACATCGTGGCTGTGCATGCAGATGGCCTGCTCATTTGGCTGTGTGCTGAGAGCTGGAGTTTGCCAAATGTCAGGTCNTGATGGAACATTGGCAGTGACTAGCTATGAGTAATGATGTGACCTAAGATTCTTCACCACAGAATGTTTGTAAAGCACTTTATAACTTACAAAATCTTTTTCCATCCTTAATGTCAATGTCTGCACAACCATCCTGGAAGCCAAGTAGTATTGCTGTTTCTTTTTTATCAGAGGCTCAGAGAGGTTAAGTTACTTGCTGGAGGTCACATAATTGTTGAAAGCAGAGCTGAGAACCCTAACCTGGGTCTTCGAGTTGTAACAGTTTTAATAAACCCTGCACTGTGCTAGTTTACCTGGACTCTGAGACATAAGCACTTGTCATGTTTTAACCCTTGCTTGGACTGTCACATGCTCATAAGGAGAACTCTAGTGACCGTTGGTGTTTCAGGATCCATCAACACTTTTGAAGGGATAATATGCATGTGAGTAAACATTGGGAGTCCCTAGGTTTGCGGTTGATTAGTCATTCATTGGTCAAATATATTTCCTATTTATTCTTTTCATCATATGTTACTATTCATACTTAGCCAGACATATTATATTAGGTTGAACCATATGAACTTGTCATTTTTATTGGTCAAGAGTGGTCAAAATCAGAAATATTTTGAGATTTAACCTAATATTTCAAAGATCCCAGATAAACATGTTATTTGATTTGAGAGGATCTAGAAAATTTGGGGGGTTCATATTTTCAAAGCAGACTCCACTTCCCCAATCTATATGATGGAGGAGTACCACCTCGAAGTGCTGTTGGGGGATGAATTAGAAAACATGTACACAAGAGCTTCTTAGTTCAGTGCTTGTGAGGTTATTTCTAAGGAACCTTTATCTGAATGGGCATAAGCCTTTGTCCTCAAGAGGCTTACAGTCTGACAAAGACAAATTTTGACTTACCTGTCGAGGAAGATGCCAGATACCCTGGAGTCTAGTGATTGGACAACCAATGTTAAGAGAAAGGTCCCAGGATCAGAGTGACTTGGCTAGAATCCTGGGTCTGCCCTATACCTCACTGAAAGCTATTATACTTATGGTTATGGTTTATCACAAGGAAAGGATACAGCTTGAAACCAGCCATAGGAAGAAGTGCATAGTGCAGAATCCAAGGAAAGTTCCAAATGTGGAACTTCCAGCTGTCTTCTCCCCATGGAGTCAAGACAGCTTTACTTTCCCTGACATCCATGTGTGACAATACATATGCAGTGTTGCCAAACAGGAGGCTCCTTCAAGCCTTGGTGTCCAGAGTTTTTATTGGAGCTCTATCACCTAAGCATGCTTGACTTCCCATGTGGCAGTTTTCAGTCTTCAGCCCCTCAGGATGTTGAGCTCATACCAAAGCCCCAAGCCCCCACCCTATATCATATTTTTGCTGCAGCTCAAAACCCACACCCTAAATTACATTATTACTATCTGGCTGGCCCAAGGTCCCCAGGCAAACAGATACACTTCCATTAGCCATGACATTCCAAAGACTTAGGGGTTACCTCCTAGAAGCTCAGGGCAAAGACAGACCTCATTTTGGGCAAGGTTAAATTCTTCACTACATAGGTTTTGCATAGGTCTGGGGACACCAAGATATGGGACATAACCCCTATCCCAGGAAGCCCATAGTCTGCAGGGAGAGACAGGGTAGGTAACCAGTGCAAGTTAGCTGGTGTGTGGTTGTACAACTGCCCATGACCTGGNACAAATCTGGAGTTGGATTTTGGCTTTGAATGCCACTCACAGGCCATGTGACTTAGACAACTTTTATTAACCTCAGCTTTATTTACTGGTCTGCAGAAATAGAGATGATCACATTTACCTTGTAGGGCTGTTATGAGTGTTAGGAATAATGTTAGGTCAATTGCCTGGAGCTTGGTAGTATCCTGCATATGGCAGCAATTTTGTACTGGCTTTTATTATTCCAGAGAATGCCAGAGGAACATATAGTTATACGAGGTGCAGGAAATTGAAACTGAGTCAAACGTGGACTGTCCTTGGACAGCCTTCTGACAAGCTGAATTCTGATGTCAAAACCGATGTCCTCCCTGTTAATAAAAGTGAAGTGTAGTGGGAAAAGTCACTCATCTGACGTGTCTATTTGGTTTCTCGCTGCAGAGCTGCTCATCTGTAGAGCCTGTATGGTGAGGCATCCATCTAGCTATCCCCTGGCTCTGCTAGATCCCAGATGAAATTCAAGAGCAGAGGGACTGGGGACATCAGCCCCTGCCACACAGGGGAGTGATGGGTGTGGCTGACTTGAACTTCCTGCCCCAGATCTTACAGCAGCTGCCTGGTCCTCAAGCCACACTGGTAACATCCTTCACTCAATGTGATGGGAGGGTCACTTATGTCTGGCAGAATGTCCTGTTGTTGAGCAGAGAAAAACTTGGAGAAGCAAATAAAAATATGTTCTTTGAGCATCTTGGGTCTCTAGTGGCTTTTAAGGCAAAGAACATTTTGATGAAGTATCAGCAAATCATAAACGTGGATTGCAGTTCTTGGCCTCAAAGACATCTAGATGCAAACTTAAGGAGGAAGGTTTTGGCAGAATATGTTAATGGGAAGGTGCCTTCTCAACTCCAGGTGGTTGAAAACCCACGAAGGGAAGATCCAGACGGTGGTGGCAAGGGGGCCAGTGGCTCCCAAGAATCACAGCCCTGCCCCATTTCTAAGAACAGAATTGTATTCAGTCAGCTCTGTATTTGCCAACCCACAATGCAGCCAAAACCTCTAAGGGTCCACTTGATAAGGAAGAGCCGAGGCCACTTAAATGCCTTTCCTTCCCTTTCTCTTGTTCAAACATCATGACAGAAACCCCTGACATGTTCAGCTAGTAAGATATATGAAGGACAAAGCTTAGGGGAGCAAAATAATCCCCAGCCTATTCTCAGTCTCCCAGCCAGTTGTTTTCCAAGGCTGGATTTTCAATTATTAATTAATCACAAATTAGTAAATAACAAACAGCAAACGATAGGAACGCGTTGTGATGTATTCCATGCTTCTAGAAATGCTAAACGGCAATCCCCATAATAGACTCTCAATAAATGTAATTAAATGCCTCCTGATGCCAAGTGCTCTGCTGGGCACATGGAAATTACAGAGAAGCACCGGGTGTGTCTCCAGCTCCCCCAAGGGAATTCAGGCTGGTGGAGAGCACAGGGGGCATCAGGAGAAGGCCACTGGCCATGCCAGGCAGTGAGTGCCAGGTGTCAGGTGATCGGGGGGCTAGCCAGCTCCAGGGGGCCCCTGGACCAGGAGACACGTTAGTTGGAATGTGTTTCCTCCTTGTGGGTCTCATGGCATCAATTTCACTGGGGGAAACCCCAGTTAGATATGCTGTCTTCCATACAGTAACAGTTTTTAAAGCCCAAGGAAGCAATGTTTATGGGGTCAGGAGAGAAGTGGGGAAGGAGGGGTCATTCTCTCCCTGGAATCTTTGATCCAACAGACCTGTATTTGTCATGGTGAAGGACCATGATGCGTTTGTCCCAAGACTTCCTATTTGTGACGTTAAAGAGCTACCTGCCCTGGGAGTGCACACCTCACACTTACATGTGCATTCAAAGCTGGACCCTGCTTCCGCCAGCACCTGCCACCCTGCCTAGTCCCCTGGCCAGTGGACTCTCCGACACCGGAGGGCCTTCCTGGGCACAACTAGCCCTCATTACCATTCATCTTTTCCTGAGCACCTGCAGATACACTCAGCCTTGACGTGGCCTCTGCTTTTCTTGTGACCGTTGTGCTCTGCTCAGCCTCCCCTCTAGAGTTCAGCCCCCTTTTCTTAAAGGGGTACCCTAAGGCTTCCTTGCAGGCCTCCTTTCCATCATTCCTCCGTTTGCCTCCCACCACCTTCTTCAAAACCCTATTTGAAAACACGAACTATGTCCTCCCCTCAACTTCCCCAGTGTGTGAAGCTCTCACGTTTAAAGGAATGAGTTCCTCTCCTGGCTAATCTACCTGTCAACAAAGTGCATTTCTCGAGGTACATGGTTTTAAACTATGTTGTGAGGGAGGCAAACAGATGAAAAGACACAGTGCTGGTTTGTAGGGAGCCCAGATTCAGGAAAGGCGGGGATGTCAGAGAGAACCCTTACCAAGCTCCAGCAGAACAGACTCCAGCACACGTGATGCCGAGTGGGTGTGGCCCCCCAGAGAGGGCAATGGGGCAATGAAGACAGCGTGGGCCTGGGGTCCTGAAGGTGAGCTTTGTGTGGCCGTAGAAACGACATGGTCACTAGAAAGTAGAATTGAGGAAACAGCCCAAGAATCAAGGTGGGGGTATTTCCATACTGAGAACCAAAAGGAGCCTTTTGAAAATTAGGGCCATGATAGAAGGGAGAGCGGAGAGGGGAGGGGAGAGGGGGTGGCATGGGGGAGAAACGGCTACCCCGAGCATATTGGCAAGAACCTGGAAAGCCTGTTAGGTGACTCAGGGGGTCCTGATGACAAATTGAAGTGGCAGTTTGAAGACATGAAAACAACCCATGGGCTCTAGTCCGAGTTCAGATCCTGACTGTCGGTGCTGCCACCCAGACGTGGACAGGTCATTTAGCTCTCAGCCTGACTTCCTCGCCTTTGCAGTGGGGGCGGCGGTCATGGTGAAAAAGAAGGGAAAATGCAGCAGCTCCATGCCCCTTCCTTCCCCCCGGCTGCTGGCCCTGCCTTTTGCCGCCATCTCTGCTTCCCCTTCTACTCAGGGCCCTGGGGAGCTCATCCCATGAGCCATGCGAGAGGCTTGGAGGAACAAGCCCTCTGACCTTCTATGAGGAGGCACACTTCTCCCTTGGTGGAAAAAGCCCTAACTAACTGGGCCCGTGCCAAGATGGGCCGATGAAGGGGAGGCCCCACACTCCAGCTGGCAAGGCCCCAACCAGCCACCCATGGCCCCTTGCAGTTGGCTTGTGGGTGGTCTTTACCACTTCTGGTGCTCTGAGACCCAGCGAGGTACAGTTTTCCTCTCTGTAGGCCTGACCCACTTCTGGTTAAGAAGTGCTTAGATTTCTTGGGGAGAAGAAAATCAATGAACCAACTTTATATTCCTTTCCTGTGTTTTTNCTTGGGGTAAACACCCAGCTCTAAGTGCCCCAGTCAGGGACAGGGCTTAGATGAAGTAAATAATGATGTTAACAACTATCGCTTATTGGGTCCCCCCCCACCTTGCTGGCCAGACACACCTGTGAGCTGGACGTTAACATCAGCATCATACGAGTGAGAAGGCTGATGTTGAAATGGCCCTAAGAAGTAGAGCTGGATCTGAGCCTTTATGCATCTCACACTCTTTTCACTGTTGTTACCCACAACCCTCAGAGAAGCCTAAAGCCCTGAGGCTGGGTTATGTATTCAGTTCTCATTCAGCAGTTTTCTTTTCCAGCCTCATTTTATTTGGCCCAAAGTATAATTTGATAGGTAGATAGTAAATGGTAATCCCTAACATTTAACTGTTAAGTTACATTCCTGACTTTCTGGAAAAGTGAACTGGACAGGGGTTTTTCTGCCATTTCACAAATGGCTAACCTGAGGCTAAGCGCAGTCAAGTGCTGTGTTCAAGGTCTTGCAAGGAGTGACTGGCCAGGCTGATGGTCTGGATTCGAAGCAGTGACCATTAATGAGCTGTCCCTTCTGCAGAACTGAAATTCAGAGGGGCACCCAATACAAGTTCCCAGAACAGAGATCCGGCCCTTCCCAGGCCACCCTTGAGGCTAGGGAAGCAAGAGGATTGCTGTCTGTGAGCTGGCGTGCCTCCCTCTCTAATTAGTGCCTTCTGTGCCTGCAAGCATCTTGTGTGGTGGCGGCATCCTGTTCTCCCTTGCTTGTATCCTCAGCATGGGTCTCTTCACGGCGCGAGGCTTATGGTGGCTTAGGAGAAAACACACGAGCGCTTCCCAAGTGGCTGCAATGTGCTTACCTTGAAAATTGCCTGGAAACGGATGACTCATCATGCCCTCTGCTTCCAGGCAAGATCACACCTACAGCAACCCAGACAGCATGTGGGGAGGGACAGCGTGTTACTATTCTTAATGGTCTGTGTGAGGGTGACATAACTCAGCACCTCACGGGTAGGCAGTTCTTCTCTACATTGAGCCTGAAACTAAGGAGACAAGAGATAGGACTCCCTACTCATGGTCTTTGAGAAAGGTGGACAGTGCCTGCCCCTGTGGCTGGCTAGGCAGGCACCATCAAGTACCGAGCAAGCACCATCGGACTGTGGTTGAGACCAGGGACGCATTCCCTGAGCCAAGGGAGCACACAGACTGGTCAAGGTCAAGGGCTGGGCTGGAGGCCTTTTGTGGAAGTCCTTCATTTTGCAGCTAGAGCAACTGGGTACCCAGGCAGTGGGTCCCCCTTATAAACACCAAGTCAGAGGCCAGGTCACAGGCCTTAGTGACCACCCCTTCTCCCATCTTGGAAAGTGCACCATCAGCTAGTAAACGGTTCTTGAGCCAGCCATTGGAAGCTCGGTAGACACATCCCTCCCTCCTCCACCCCAGAGATTCTGAGTCGGTTGTTCCGTGGTAGAACCTAAGATTTTGTTTTTAACCTTCATGGGCGATTCTAACGTGTGACCAGGGTAGAGAACCACTGGCGGGGTAAAGACTGAAAGGCCAGAAAGTGAAATCAAACAGAATGCACCAACATTTAGTGAGTACTTGCTGTGGGCACAGTAAGGTCTTTGGGACTTAGGTGGGTCCTGAGAATGCACAGACATATAAAACACAATTCCTGCCTTTGAGGAGACTGAAGCTTACCGATGATTTGGGAGGGAGATAAGGCAACACGGGAAACACAAGAGTCACACAAGAACTGGATTGTAGTGAAATCACAGTGTTATTTGCCTGTTTATCTTTGACAAAGCACAGCATGTTACATATGGTGCTATATACATGATATACATGAAATGAGATAGGGCCAGATCCCGAGCACAGTGGCAACAATATCTCTGTCTCAAGGTCTTCACACTTGCTGTTCCCTCCTCCTAAGAATGTTCTTCCATATCATACTGGTCTTAACTCAAATGTCACCTCCTCAGAGAGATATTTTCATGTAGTCCCCTCCCCTGTCACTCACTCTCTAACACACACTGGCTGATTCTCTTTCTAGTACTTCTCTCTGACTAGGATCTTATTTCTTTGCTTCCTTGTTTATTGTGTTTCTTCCCCGTGGAATATATGCTCCATAAGAACAGGGGTCCTGTCTTTTTTATTTCCCACTGTATTTCAGCACCTGGAACAGAACCTGGCACATAGTAGTACTTCATGACCATCAGCTGAGTGAATTGTTAG
>NW_017731692.1:263722-264517 GCF_001890085.2 Hipposideros armiger
CTAGAGGCCAGAGCCATGGAAAGGGCTACAGCAGAGTGACAGACGGAAGGAGAGGTTAATTAATTCTCACTGGGGAGCCTGGGAAGGTGACCTAGATGAGCTTGAATCTGAGCTGGTCCTTCAAGCCTTGGCAGGGCTCCCAAAGGCGGAGTTACAAGGGAGGAAGTCCAGTGGGAGGGCAGCTTATAAAAGTAGACACATTTATGCTTGAGACAGGGCCCTGAGGAGTCACTGGAGCAGGAGAGGGAGCCAAGTCAGGTTTCCCCCATTTCTCTTTCCAGCTCTCTCTGGTAGGATCATTACAAAGACATTTATATGATCCTGAAAATGATCACATTATAGAGTAAGGTTGTCCCTTCCCACTTTGCAGATGGGAACCCTAAGCCCTGCTCAGAATGGCTGAGGCACAGAGCAAGTTTCCAGACCTTTGCCCTGGAGTGCTTAGCCACACGGCTTCAAGGACCTCTGGCCTGCCGTGAGCTGGCAAACCCCGAAGCAGCCTGTGGCCCACTCTGCCTGAGCAAGGGAGCCAGGCAGCAGCTCTGGCAGGGAGGTGCAGGGCATACTCCTGCCTGATTGCCTGCATCCACCCTCCATTCTTTCCTGAGCTCTCACCTTCTCAATGCAACCAGACGACTCTATGTGTTATACTCCCAGGCACAGTTTGAGCCTGGAGATTTCCAGGCCTTTTTTTCTGGAAGCAGAGTCTACAGGACCAAATGTTTGGGGAAAGGGCCTGGAGTCCTACTCCTCGGCAACTCTGTTCCACTGACTGTGGTTCCCTGCCTGCCCTGC
>NW_017731692.1:274222-303387 GCF_001890085.2 Hipposideros armiger
CAGGGTACTGGGGTGCTGAGCTCCAGCTCCTGGCTGAGGTTTGGGAACCTTAATGTACACACAAATCACCAGGGCTTGTTACAAGCAGACCCTCTGGACCCACCCTGAGTCAGGCGTAGGGAGCCCGGGGTGGAGCCCAGGGCTTCCCTGGTCACAGGCTCTCAGGGTCTTCTGACAGAGAAGGCCCAGGGACCGTACTAGAACCTTTGTCCTAAGCCTGAGATACTCCTGCTTCCTCTGTTCCTTCTCCGCTCATGACACAGAGTCTTTGTCAGCTGTTCTCTTTCTTGGCCCTGTTCAGGCTTCTGGCCCTGGCCTGCTGGCACCTTCTGAAAACCCCTGCTCCAGCCTCTGCCACTGCCATACCCAGCCTCTGGATGGGACTCAGGCTGGTGAGCTGTCTGTGAGGCCAAGAGGGGGCCACTGGGAAGGCTCCTGGATGTGATGTGTGGGCCAGGCCGCAAGCACAACATCCAAACCAGGGGCTGTGGGCTTGCACCCCTCTTTTCTCCCTCCCTGTGGTGGCTGGTGCTTAGGGCAAGCCTGAGCCAGTGGCCTGCAGCCCGGAACCTCTCTGCTGGGCACAGCTCGGCCACCCTCTTTCTCTGGGCTTCCTGCTTTGGGGCCCCAATCTCTCCTCTCCTATCAGTCACCCCGTCTCTTAGCTCCAAGCCCTCTTGCCATGTCTTCCAGGCTCGTGTCTGATCTCACCCTATTGAGATCCCCAACATCCAGCCTGTCAGAATGGAGCTGAGAGGCTGTGACTAATGTGCTTGAAGGTGAGTCATCTGCTAAATATAAAAACCCACTCACTCCTGGGATGCAAAATCTGCCGAGAGGCTCTGTGTCCTTCCCACCCAATCCATCCTTCCTCAGGGGGCCGTTTATTCCCCCTGAAGCTTATTCATGAACAGCAAACAAGTAAATACCAATGAGTGGCGGCAGCCTGGTGTCCCTGCCCTGTGGCTCTCTCCTGCAGAGCTCTGAAGGCGCTGCAGGAGGAAGGGTCCACTTAGGAAGACGGTGGCCTGGGCCCTCCACGCAATTGTGAAGGATGCAGAATGTACCTTCAGGACTTTGCCTGTCTTTTTTCTTCCCTTATCCTTATTCGGGAGACCCTAAACTGTCAATCCTCTTGCAAAGGTAAAGCTGAGCCTTATAAGCACACTGTATCCTGAAGGAGCCAGGTGATACTTGACCATGTGGGACTGAAAGCTGATGGGGGACTCAGGGACGGGCCTCTTTTTGGACAGGTGCCCTCCTTTAGTGTCACTTGATTCCCTCCGCACAGATTGCTTTCTGCTTGGCCTAATGTTATGTGTCTTTGTTGCCCTTAAAATATGGGCCCTTCTAGTATATATATAAAATATCACATGTGTATTTAATGCTTGACACTTATTTTGTGTCAGGTACCGTGCTCAGCATCTGATATAGATTATGTCAATTAATTTCCTCAGTCCTTTGAGATAGGTCTATCGTTATTCTCAGTTTACAGATGAGAAAAAAAAAAGTTCAGAACATGAAAACGGTTGTTCAAAAGCATAACACTAGGGGTATTAGAAACATGATTTAAATCACTACTTTACACTTGACCTCTAAGCTAAACCAGTAACTTTTTTGCTCTGTATATACAATTTATTATTATTATTATTATTTTTATTATTATCATCATCAATTTCAGGTGTACAAAACAATGTAGTAATTAGACATTTCACCCCTCACAAAGCGATAGGCCCCTCCCCCAATCTATTGCCCCTCTGACATTATATATATCTATTACAATTCCATTGATTCTATTCCCTATGCTATACTCCATATCCTGTGAATATATATATATATATATATATATATATATAAAATTATAGTTGGTATACAATATAATTCAGCTTCAGCTTCAGGTGTACGGTGCAGTGGTCAGGCATCTATGCTGTTCATGAAGTGGTCTCCCTAATAAGACATGTGCCCATCTGACACCCTACAAAATCTTTACATTATTGATTATATTCCCCAAACTGTCTTTCATATCCCCATGGCAATAGTGTAGTTACTGATTTATGCTGTCTAATCTCCTCCCTTTCTCCCTCATCCCCATCCCCCTCCCAACTAGCAACCATCAGTTTTTCCTGTATATCTCTGAGGCTATTTCCATTTACTTTGTTCATTTATTCAGTAATTTTAAATTTTCCTTTGATGCCAGACTGACCCATACATAGTAAGAAAAATATTTTACGTTATGATGCATTGAATACACACCCACACACACCCACACCCACACAAATACATATGAAACAAATGTTTGGGGAAACAACATTTACTCTTGCTGCCTGCTAATTCTATTCTGTTCCAGTCTGGTCTAATTTTATTTAAAAAGTTAAATAAATTCTTAGCCTACCACATTTCTTTCATGACCCTGTACAGGTCATTATCTGCCATTTGAAAACTGAGCTATACATACTTAAACTATACTAACTGTCCCCTGGGACAGTATCTGGGAAGCCGAGTTCTAGTCCTGGGACAGGAACTAACGTCTGTGGCTTCAGACAAGTGTCTTCCCTTCCTGGGCTTGGTATTCCTAAAGCCTGTTGTGCAACAAACAGAGTTGTGCTAAATGACCCTGGTGGCCCTGCCTTCTGTAATCATCGCAAACGCTTCGCTTACCTCTCCCTCTCTGGGGAAGGAGAACAGGCACCCCGCCCCTCTCCCCACAATGTGCATCTCATGTGTGTACCTGTGCACACCTGCGATGTAGGGAGAAGGGCTGACTGATGTCCTGGCGAGGCTTCACTCCCGCTTTGATGGTGCAGCATAGAACAAAGAAGAAATACAGTTTCCACCAGTCTGGAAGTTTTACTCTTCTGAAAAGGCACATTTTCTCATGTGCAATGTTAATTTGACCTCCCTACCCCACCTCCATCTTGTCATTTGTCTGCTTGTTTATCTTACTAGGGTGTTTGAAAAGCAGAGGAAAGACCATTAATGGCGATAAGAACCTGTGAGTGGCAGTAGAGACAGAGACAGAGGGACAACTGGGATAAATCAGGATGGTGTGTCTGACTCAACAGGACTGGGTCCTGGTCTCCCGTGGGCCACTGAGTGGCTGTGTGACATTGAGCCTGACACCTGACCTCTGTGGCATGTACTGGACATGAGGGACTTGGATAAGGTCTCATCTAGCTCAGGCATTTCAGAATTATTAGTTTACACAATGAGGCAGGCGGAAGAGAGAACAAGCCTTTGAGTGACACTTTCCATGAGTGACCACACAGGATGAGAATCACTTTGTTTTTAATAACAAAAATAACTAGTCATTCTTCTCTTGGCCTCACTCAAAGGCTGTTTATCTAATTCCCATGAGTTTCAAACTTCCAAATTGACTGCCGTGGTAGGAGAGCTCCTATGGACAGGTCTCACGCCAGGGCTAATGCCACAGAGATACTAGAGCAGATCGGCCCATAGCTGAAGCTTTGGTGGAGAAGAGCTTTGCTCAGGACCCGGGCTCATCGGTGACCCGACCCTGTGGGTGACAGTCATTGCATTGATCCCTGAGGTGGCCCCATCCCAGCCCTGGGCTTAGCTGGGTTACCTGCAGGCCCTTGTCTCTCAGGCATTTGGATAAGGATTGTGTGGAGCTACCCTGCCTCCCCCATCTCTGTGCATCGCAGGCCCACCCATGGCCGGCAAAACATACTCCTCCGTGGAGCCTGGCTCTCCAGAACACCGCTGCCAGGAGCTTCTCCGCGGCTCTCTGTGCCACGCCGCCTTGAGGCCTCGCTCCAAGGGCATGATGGGCATGCCTCCTGTCTGCAGGCCCTGCTCACGCTCACCCTCCACCTCCCTGGGAGGACACTCAGGCAGGGAGGCCTGTGCCCTTTGGAGTTTCCCCACCCTTCTGGGAGACGGAACATCCTGGCTCCTGGCGGTGGTCTGGAGGCCCAGGGCACACAGGAAGCAGAATTCCTTTTATCTGCAGCTGGGCTCCCCCTTCCTTCTTTACTGACAGCCTGATTAGAAGCCATGTGGAACTCGGCTCTCTAACTGGATCTCACAGACAGAAAGAGACTTTGAAGGGTGGTCTTGGTCCCCTACCTAGAGAGAAGACACTGACCTCAGCGACCACGGCCTCTGGGGGCAGAGGACAAGCTGCTGCTAACTCTTGAGAGGCCCAACTTTCTGCCTCCGCAGGCCTCTCCTATTTGGATTCTCTTCCTCTCTCCCCCTCAGCAGGGGATGCTGCCACCTGGCTTCTCAGTGGCAGAGTCCTCTGGCTCCCCTTGAAGAGGCACGAGGAGGGTCACAGCATCACCACGCTCCCGAGCAGCAAGGGTCTGCATTTCTAGTTGTGCCTTGTCAAATCTGAGCCAGCATGCCTCCAGTTCCTTCATCCGGACACTTACAAGCACCTCCGACGTGCCAGGCACTTCCTCCACCCTTCAAATGCAATGTGCACACCGCAGCAGGCCTCTGTTTCTCATGGCTCAGGAATGAGATGCAGGGCCGGGAGGTGTGGTGCTTGTGTGCTCCTGCCCATCTGATCAAAGGCGTATTGTGGAACACACGGGTGCTGCCTCCTCCCCTTCCTCCTCTGCCCCAGTTAATCAGGGGGAATAAGGCTGTGCCCTGCTCAGGTGTGTGCAAGAGAACATTGCGCTTCCAGAGCCTTGGAAAAAGGAGCATCTGCCTGCAAAATGTTCCCTGCGATTGCAGCAGCAGAAGGGGGCACAATTGTTGGCTTGAAGTGCGTTCAGAGCAAACGCTGCAGATAAGGAAAATGGAGTGCTGTCTTCTCGGGGTCTGCTGCACTCTGGCTGGGATGGTGAGCCCGTAGTAGGGAGAGCGATGCAGGGACTTGGAACCCCATCTCCACCGTGTCTCTTAGAACCCCGAACCTGGCAGCCAGTGCTAGAGGCAGTGACAGAGGAGTGAGAATTCTGTGGGTCTGGGGGCCCTGTTGTCCTCTCTTCCAAAGAACCCATGGCCTTATAGGCATGGAGACTTCACCTTTCAGAACCTCACCCTAACATGCAGGTCACCTCAGAGCTACCAAGTGGAAGAAACGTGCTGGACACTAGCCTTATTATGACCCGGGCACCTGCATTCTGTGCATGCGCTGCTCTTCCATCAGCCGCCGAGCTGCTCAGGCCAAAGGGTATGCGCACCCTTTTGCTGCCCCCCAGCATGCCTGGCATGGGCCCTCTGCCCAGCCCATTAGCTCTTGACGCCTCGAATCGAAGTGAGTGAGGGGCTGAGGAGGAAAGAAAAAAGAGAAAGGCCTGGAATTTGTCCCATAAAAACTTATGTTCGTCTTTACAAAAACCATGGATAAGGAGAAGCAGAGTTTACATAATATGTTTTAGGCCTGCAACCTTGTTTTCTTTCTGTCCCCAAACTTTTCACCTCAGGCTCAGAGTGAAGCAGGCTAATTTGTCTCTCTCAGAGAGCTGGGTCAAGGATAGTGGAGGTCACTGCCTCCCACTTTATAGGTGAGGAAACAGAGGCCACCAAAAGTACCGCACCTGGGTCATCCTCCAGGAATCAGGAGACCGATCGGAAGTGCGGCCCTCACTTCTCAGCCTCGGGTAATGAAAGCCAGTAGCTCCTGGCTCTGCTCAGACTGGCCAGAGGCAGAGGGCCTGTGCGTGGTGAGCACTGGGCAGGAACTCACCTTGCTCGGCCTCCCCCCTCATCTCTACAACGGGGATTAAGCCGTTAAAACTTCCTGTGAGGATTAAATGAGATGAGAAATGTCTTATAGTCAGGAAAATTCTTTGCAAGTATTCATCTATCTACCCTGGAATCCACTCCCTTCTCCACGCTGCCAGACTCTGCCCTTTCTCTGAAGCCCTGGTCTCCTCCTGTAGGGAAAATGGCAGAAACTTTGAGGCCAGGCCACCCTCTGTGTGAATCCCAGCTAGGTCACAGACCAGCCAAGTGAGTTTGGGCAAGCCAACCACTCTGACCCTCAGTCTCCTCATCTGCACACTTGTAATAATAACACCCACCTGTCCAAAGTGCCTTGAGGATCAACAGAGATGAGGTATATTTACACCAGGACAGCCTGACCCTGGTCGGCCTTTACCCCAAACACGCCTGTGGGCCCACACTGAGATCTTCCTCCTCTCAGCTCTTCAGGCCTGCTTCTGCTCGTCAGCAGTTTTCCAGTTTGGGACATTTGCCTTCTTTACTTTGGGGTGGGGGTGCAGGAAGTGGACTCCCAGCCTGTCTCTCCAAAAGGTGACATTGCCTGGGCTCAGAATGTAGAGGGACTCAGAGCCTTTTGTTTGGGGATCCCCACTGCAGAAGCAGCAGAGGAAAGGAGGCTGACTCCAGTTTCACCCCTCACACCCAGGGTGAGGCCACAGGACTTGCGTTTTATGCCTTTCTCCACTTGGTACCTCTGAAGTGCTCTCTGAGTTAGACGTGTCTTGGCAGAGGCATTCAGCGTTCTGTTCAGCTGGGAGGTCCAAGGTGCCTTTGGAGCCTGGGTGCAAAGCGGAGCTGCATTGACTGAATCCACAGGTTCCAGCTGCCCTCTAGTGGCTAGAGAGGGAAAAGCATGGGCAGCCCTTTGCTAAGCGAGCCTGCGAAGCCGACTGCCAGCCCTGAGTTACCGTGGTGATGGTGTGTGTGGTCACCTGGAGACAGTAGCACCAGGAAGCACCAACCTAAACTAGGCCAACACGCGGAGGTCACCCCCTGGACACGCTCCAGGCCCTAGATTTGAGGTTTCACTCACCCATTCATTAGTTCATTCATTCAACAAGTATCTATTGAGTATCTGCATGTGTGTGGGTTTTGTTTGTTTGTTTGTTTGTTTTTTGGGTGGGGGGCGGTTCTAGGCAGCAGGGACACAGCAGAAGACAGGCAAGTATGCCCACTCCTGGAGTTTTCATTCTAGCGAGTGTGATGTCAGTTGGACACAGGCAGATGCCCTCTCAACCCCTCACCCCCCTTGCCTCAGAGTCACGAAATCAGCAGACCAACGAGGAAACTTGATTCATGCCAGAATCTCTCATATCTGTTCTTTTTTTGAAATGGTCGCAGCAATTAAATGACAGAATATAATAGAAGCGCAGAGCAGACTGTTGATTGAACTAGGTCCGAATCCCGGTTCCTCTACTTACTAGAGCCCTGTGACCTTGAGTTCACTGTTGAAAGCCTCAGCTTGGCCTCTTACCCTCCAGCAGTGGGCCAGGGGCTCGTGAACCAGTGATGGACCGGAGCATGTGGTCATGGTCCCTCAGGCTCTCCCGTGGTAATGTGGGCACAGTGATGCCCACCTGACCTGCGACCACGTGCACCAAAGTGACTTTTATGGGGCATTTGGAATAAGGGATCCAAGACTCATTTTGCTTTATCATTAAAAGAAGGAAATAAACTCCTAAAAATTAATTTGATGCAATGTATTGAGCTTCACTGTGTGCCTGTGTCTCAGTTACCTACTGTTGCCTAACAAACCACCCCAAAACTTAGTGGCTTAAAACAACAATGTCTTATATTTCTCATGATATCTGTAGGCTTCCTGGGCTCAGCTGGGTAGCTTTTCTGTTTTACATAATTTCTTCAGGGGCTGGAATGTTCAATGTGGCTTCTTCGTGCACATTCTGGCACCTCTGCTGGGATGGCTGGACGCACCAGGGAGGGTGGGGGATGGAGGGGTGACCAGACATCTCTCTACATGGTATCTCCAGCAGGGTGCCTGGACCTCTTCTATGGTGGCTCAGGGCTCCAGGAGCTCCTAAGCACCAATGAGCAAGTCCTTGTCAAAACTGATTGCACTGCATTTGCCACAGGAAGTCACGTTGCCAAGCCCAGAGTCAGGGTGGGAGGGAACCACACAGTGATGTGAATTCTGAGAGGCATGTCCATTAGGGACCACCAATGTGACAGCCTCCAGCAGCCAGTCCCAGAGTGAATGTGAGGAGCCCTCCCTAAAGCCGTGTGGCTGTGTCCCCGATAGATCTGGGAATTAGGGTGCATGTGCTGCTGCTGTCCTACTCTAGAATGACTTTTAACTGGGAAATTGTAATGCTCCATAATTTGGTGTGACAGGGAATAATAAGGTGCGATCTGCAGAATCTTTCTTGTTCTTGAGTAGAGGTCTTAAGAGCTGGCCAAACTCCCCTCTCCACCAGCTTGTGGAGTGATACTCCTTCAATAGGTCACTATTGCATTTCCCTGAGTGGAAGCCATTCCAGCAGACAAGCTTTCTGCACACAAAAGGCACACCATACAATTTCTTGTTTCTTTCTCCTTTTCTATTTGTCATCAGTGAGAGAATGGTGGCATTGTAGGTATAAGATATAATGGGACTAGGGTTTTGTGATGGTGAGCACATCAAATTTTAAGGTCACTGGGCTCTAGACACAAGCTCCAAAAAATAATTTCTAGCTGTCAAGTCTTAGTTTTATTTTCTGTTTTTATCTCTGGTTCAGAGGTTTGGGTTAATTGTAGTCCTCTGGTCATTAAACTGCCTTTGTTTCACTTGTTTATGTATGTATTTATTTACTTACTTATTCTTTTTGGCTCCCCTTCCCATGCCCCACCCCACAGGCAAACATTTTTATGTGCTTACTGTATGTCCTTTCACTTGTGTGCATTCTTCCAAGCTATGTATCACTTCCTTTGTATGCATACATGTTTCATTTACATAAACAGTGTTATATTATAAATCTAATTTTGCTTTTTATTGTTCTCATTAGTACTGCAGTTTTGAGGTCCATCCATGTCACTCCACGTTTTACTAGTTTGTTGTTTCATGGTGTGCACTCACCCAGCGCCATTTTTGCCTCTGCCATTTGACCTGGCCATTCCCCCGGTGGCAAACCCCTGGATCGCCTTGGCTCCCACCCTGCAACTGTCACTGCTAGGGACCCCCTCAGCAGACCTGTGAGCATTTCCTGGGACTCTATGCACAGGTGCAGAATCGCTGGCATGTAGGGGGTGTGTGTAACAAATGTGACCAGGGTGCTTTTCTGACTGCACACCCCAGGCTTTCCTACTCCCAGCAGCAGTGCCAAAGGGCACACCCTGACTTCACAACCCAGCCCTGGGATGAGCCGAAGCAAGAAGATGCAGACACAGCCCCTGCTCACGAGGATCCCGTGACATTATTCCTCCCTGCATCCCTAACACAGGCCCTTGTGAATTTTGGTTCACTGACTTCACCTCTGCCAGCCTGACCAAGCTCCGGCAGCCCCAGGCCACATCCACCAGCTTTGGTACCCATGCCCCGTCATCCTGCCCTCTTCAGCCTCTGTGTCATGGCAAACATACCAAAGCAACTGGGAACTGATTTACTCAAAGAGAGGAGCTCGGTGTAGACGCGAGAGCTCACCTCCCCCAGAGTCGCCTATAGCACATGACAGGGTTAGCGAGGTGCTGGCTCCATGGGCCATGTGCTGGAGTGCCCTCACTGGCACCCAGTGGCTTGTTTTACCCTTGACAGTGACTCCTGATAGCCACTTCTTGGTTGGTTAATACAAACAACGTCACTATGATGAAATGGCACAGGATGGGAGTCATGAAACTCTGGAGACCTAAACCAGATCACCTAGTCTAGCCATTTCCTTTCACAAGAAAAGACACTGAGACCCAGACAAATGATCTTCGCAAGACCATTGGGTAATTGAGGCAAAGCTGGGGCCAGAAACCAGGGGTCTCGTCATCCAGACAAGTGCCCTACATCCTGTTCCACTTAAGGGACCGAAATCCACAGACAACCCCCAACTTTACTTCATGAGATTGAACTCCTCCCTTCCCTTGCTTGGTCTTGAGGAAGACTCAGAAATACTAACCTGACGTGATTGGTGGCTTTCCTTCCTTTTCCAGTTCAGTGTAGTAAACAGTAAAATAAAGAAAGAGTGAGTAAAATAAAGAGGGAGGAGAAGAGAGTAACAGTCAGAACTATTTCTCAATAGTGAAAAGTCAGAAATGGAATAAGGGAACATCTCCCTTCAGGATGCTAGGCCAGTGGGTGTTTCCCCCCATTCTCCCGATGGAGAAACAGAACCAGAGGCACCGAAGGAGTGGCTGCAAAGGAATACAACCAGTTATTTAGCAAATATATCTAAAACTACACACATAGCTCCATGTTCCTATTCACAAGAGTCACCAAAGCAGGTTTTAGTCCTTTGTAAATGTCTCCTCCTCATAGCTCAGAGCAACAATTCCTAACATCCTCACAGTATGTGTTTCTTTTTTCATCTATCTGACATTCCATGAAAATAGTAACAATAATAGCAATTACGGAAATACTCAAATAACAGTTATATTATTTGTAAATAAGTTAAAATATAAAATTGACAATGTTGGACATAGGAAAATGTGCCTGAGAAAAATCTTCCTTCTGGACAAATGCTTAATCACGTAGGATGACAGGAGTTGAAAGCGAGGGCAGGAGTTCTGGGAATAGATAAACCAATATCTCATTGGACATGTTTCAGGTTGTGCTCCTGGGGGAAGGCCCGCCTCTCTGCATTGCAACACCCGGCAATGCCCCAGAACCTTCCTTTGCGAATTAGGACCGTCCAGAGGGACGAGAGTTCTTCAGAGCTTGGAGCTAATTCGATTATTCAGCCCTTAGGAGAAATGTTAGAAAGAATGAGTGCTTTCTTTGTGATCCTAATTCACACCGAGCACTGGTTTTGTGGACAGGGTGCCCAAGAACCCTTTGATGGGAACATGACACAAACATCCATGGAGTCTGTCTGGTTCTGTTCCCAGGGCTGTGCCAGGGAAGCCAGTGTTCCTACCCCATGCTGTGCGTTCCGGGAAGATTTTTTAATTTTTGAATTCATATACTATTAAATTTACCCTTTTAAAGTTCAGTAGTTTTGGCATATTCAGAGTCGTGTGAGCTTCACCACTATCTAATTCCAGAACATTTTCACCACTCCAAAGAAACCGTGTGCCCATTAGCAGTTACTCCCAATCTTTTTCCCTCTGTGCCCCAGGCCCTGACAACCACTAATCTACTTTCTGTCTCTCTAGAAAGGCCTATTCAGGAAATTTCGTATATATGGAATCACACAAATTTTTGTGACTGTCTTCTTTCACTTGGCATAATGTTTCCAGGGTTCATCCATGTTGTAGGCTAAATCAGTGCTTCATTTTTATGGCTGATATTGTATTGCATTGTAAGGATATTTTAGCATATTTAATTACTTATTTATCAGTTGATGCACTTGGGGAGGATTTTAGTACTAATCTGAGCTGAGCTTGAAACCTATAGACAGTAAGTAACTTGTGCCATTTCCAGATCCGATGGCTAACATGACAAAATGAGCATTTTGGAAAGATTACTGTGGTGGGCCCGTGAACACCAGGTGTGCAGTGAGGCAGAAAATGAGAGCTGGTGGAATTTGGAGCTTCATTCTACCAAAGAAAAGAAAAAAGTCACAGGTCCCTAGGGAATCTTGTGCAAGAAGCCAACCTGAACTCTCTCTGTCTCCAGCTCTGACTATAAAGCCATAAAGCCACAGGCTTAAAAGAGCAACTCATTCTGGGGGTGAGAGCCCAGTGGTGGTGTCAACCTTGTCTCATATTTCTTCTGGAAGCTCCATTGAAAATCAGTCCACCACACTCCTTCCTGGAATGGGCATAACTGTTCATTGCCTCTTGCACAATTATCTGCCAAAACCCTGTTGTTAATGAAATGAATGATTTGGTTACCCTTGTTAGTAATGGCACGCAGTGTGCAAAGACCCATTCCTGCATCCGGGAGGCTGGCGGGAAGGCCCTGCCAAGGCTCTGTGAGCGATTCTCACAAGGAGCTCTTTCAGGTCAGCTGGAACAGGGCAGGGAAGGCTGCCTGAGGCCAGAGGGGTGCAGCCTGGCCCCTGCACACACACACACCCCGCCTCCATGATGCGTCAAGAGCAGGAAGCGAGGCCAGACCTCAGCTCCATGCGCCAAGTTTGACCTGCAAAGCCCAGGGCTGCTTCCTCTCTGGCGTGTAGGGAAGGGACACACTGAAGGACCATGGTGATATGTCAGCTTTACTTAGGTCCAGGGAGAAGGTCGGCTGACTGGCAGCAGAGGAATCTGTCTTCTGCGGCATCCCAAACCACCCCTCCCCATGACACCCGCTGCACAGCTTCCGTCCATCCTCCTCTCGTCTCGCCTTTCCCTATAATGTCAGGTTTTTGCTCTGCTCCCTCTGTCTCTCTTCCCTGTGGTGGCTGCCCAGTGATGTGCCTCCATTTTGTCTGGTCCTGTCTTCCTCAATTATTCATGCTTACAGCTTTTCAAGGAATGGAGGGAGAACAGAAAAAGAAAAAGCAGACAGAAATGGGTGTGGGTGGGGCAAATAGGGCTGATGAGGGCAAATGTACACGGAAATATGGACAGTTACTCGGAGGACATCGTGTTCAATTCACACATGTGGGCATATGTACACACACCCACATACAAGCACTTACACACACAGACACACACACACACAGACACACACACACACACACACACACACACACACATTTTCTCCTCCTCTTGTCTTCAGGAATATTCTATTCCAGAATGAGGTCCTCAGGTTTGGAACTAGCTGCCTAGAGTTGTGTTGAGAAATGTGCCTCAGTTTTAAGAAGACTAGTCTTATGCATAGTTGAGGGGCTCTCGTGAAATCAGCAGAACCAAGTTCTCACCCCACTGTTGGCCAGAGAACAAGGTTCTGGAGGCTGTGTGGGTGATGGGGGTGTACACGGGCCACTTATTCCACAGTGATATGTAACAGTGTAAGAGATGCTTGTACATGTAGTTATTTTGACAGCCTCCTGCGTGCCACTTTAAAAATTGGGTAGCAGCTTCAACAATGATAATGAAACAAGGATAAACTAAATTATGTGACAGGAACATAATATGTGAAGAACATATAAAGTCAAAGCTGAGACCAGCTCTCATTGCTGCTAGCGAAGCTACGGACTGAGCCCTGAGATGTGCAGCCCTTCCCACTGTTGATGGTGAGAAAGGAATTCCCCTGGGCCCTGTGAGGGGGGTGCGCATGTGGAAGCAGAGGTGGGTGTCTCTGATAGCTTCCCTGCAGTGGAGAAAGAAAAGGTCTGTAAGGGGGCTTCTGGGGGCGTCCCTCATGGAAGATGGGGGAAAGATGGGCCGGCAGGACCATCAGCACAAGCAAGAGACAAAATATGGCAACCCAAATTGTCCAGGTTGAGCCAAGGGTAAAATTCCCATCATCTAGTGCAGCCATTTTTTCTTTTTCTTTTTTTTTTTGGACACGGGGGGAGTGGGGGGAGAGTATTTATTTATTTAAATTTTTTTTGTAGTCTCAATATCATCTTTATTCTTTTTTTGTTAGCTTCAGGTGTACAAAAATGTAATAGACATTTACACCCCTCACAAAGTGATAGCCGCCCCCAGTCTAGTACCCCTCTGACATCATATGTAGCTGTTACAATTCCATTGACTCTATTCCCTATGCTGTACTCCATATCCTGTGACATATATATATATATATATATATATATATATAATTATAGTAGATATTCAGTATTATTCAGCTTCATTCATGTTTAATGTTTTTGGGATTCTTCTATTCCAATAAAATCTTGTGTGTGTGTGTGTGTGTGTGTGTGTGTGTGTGTGAGAGAGAGAGAGAGAGAGAGAGAGAGAGAGAGAGGGAGAGAGGGAAAGGAGGCAAAGGGGAGCTTCTTTGGTTCAGATGGAGTAGTGACCTGGCCGTTTTCCCAGGGCCTCCTCCCCCCCACACAGATTGCTGAGACACCTCTGCTATGAATCCCAAGGATCTGAAAACCCCTAGCCTGGTCTAGGTGAATGGATGGACATTGAAAAGGAAAGAGGAAATGAGGGAAAGATGGAAGGAAGGAAGAAAGGAAGGAAGGAAGGAAAGAAGGAAGGAAGGAAGGTTGCCTTTTATTGCTACTTCCACAAAATTACTATGAGAACCAATAAGAAAATGTATATTTGAGTCATAAATTGGAGCTTCCTCTTTTTGTTGGGCAAGGCCACACTTTGATTCTTTTTTACGCCAATAAAACAAATCATGATGCACCAAGAGACTAAAGGGGCAGTAAGCATATGGGCTCTGGAGCCAGACTGCATGGGTTTGAATCCTGGCCCTGCTACTTAGGAGCTGTGTGATGCTGGAAAAGTTACTTAACTTCTCTGTCTCAGTTTCATTAGTGACAGGCAGTGTCAGCAGTACCTACCTCATGTGGTTGTGAGAATCATGTCAGCTGATATCTGGTGTTTAGAACAGTTTTGGCTATGTAGTAATGACTTAATTTAGCTGTTGTTATGTTATAGGTACATAAGTGTACAATGCTATGTTCTATACATAGGATTGCCAGCCTCAGGTCACATCCTGTCTCACCTAACAGCCCCAGAAGTCGCTTAGCTCTCCCACTGAGGGCAGACGGGCCTCTGTGAACATGGTGGGTAACTGAGGATGGGGTGAGATTTTTTAGGCCTTTTATTGTTTTGCTTGGGGCAGAAGGCATCTATAGTGACATCCAGTCACCATCTTATTGTACAGTTGTGAGACACTGAAAGATAAGCCTTGACCTAATTGCCATGATCTAGTGATGTATTAATATATATAAACCCAAGGTGGACGGAGCCTCCAAGGTGATAAGTGAACTCCTTCCTCACAGCAGGTATATGCCAAACTCAGAGAAAGGGCACTAGACTGGTGTGTCTTGCCTAAAATTCACAGTCCCTTTCTCTTGACCCCACCTGCTTCCCAAGGGTAATGGGTGTCTTGAGGTCTCAGGTCCTTTATAGGGGATTTTCCAAGGTTCTCCTCTAACAAGCATGAGGTTCTCCATATGGAAGGGGTTGGTATTATGAAGACACAGGTGAGAGCTGCCAGCAGAGTAATGACCACAACCCCTACACCCCGTGTTTACATCTCCCTGATGTCACCGAGGGTTTCCATGAGCCTGTAAAATGGAGTGTGGGGTCATTTCCCATAGTAGTTTGCCATCTACTCTGGATGTCCGAACTCACAAGCTAACCTCTGAGGTACAGACTGAGCCTGTTGTCAGGGAGGGAAGGGTAGGTGGGAGACTCTGTGGCAGAGGAAGCTGGAGGGTAGAGAAGGAAGTGTGGCCAGTCACAGACGTGGAGTTGGGAGTAGCTGTGCCAGGGAGGACAGCGACACCAAAATGACGGCAGTGGCCGAAGTAGCACATTGGGCTGTGGGTGGGAGGGTCTGGCTAGAGTAAGAGCAAACTTGAAGTCCCAGAATCCTTTAGACTTAATTCTATAGGAAATGACTTATGCCCTATGTAGGAAGCTAGGAAACCCAGCTAGGAAACTTTCCCAGATGGCGAGAAGGGCAGGGGTTCTTTGAGGGTCCACAGCAGCTCGTGCCAACGTACAGGCATGGAAGCAGGCAGGTGTGGCCAGCGCATTCTAAACCACATTCCTCATGGTGGGGAGGATTCCACATTTCCTACTTCTTCAAGCCTCTTCGGAAACCTCTTGGCCATGAGCACAGATAACCCACTGCCTGTCAGAGCAGAGACTGAGACACTGCTCTAAAGAGCTTCACTCTGAGAGCTGCCCTGGAACCCCTGGGGAGTGAGACTTCGCACATGGGCTGCCTGGCCCTTCATTCAGCGACCTGGCTTCTAAAGTTGGTTCTTTCCTCCGTATCTCATAAAGAGGAAAAGGATCTGCCTAAGAGAGGTTATTGGGCAAACAGCCAGTTTGTTAGGCACGGGCTGATAGAGTCAGATGGTAGTTCGATTCCCCCAATGCTCCTTTAGCCTGTTAGTGAACAGAGGGCTAGAGGAAATGTGAGGATGCAGCGGCTTCAAAAAGAGATAAGCTTAATCATTAACCATGTGAGAAAGAAGGACTGAGAGGAGGGAGGAAGAAGACTTGAACCTGAGACAAAAGGAAGTGGCCTGCCCCAGAGGAGACATCAGGTGTGTGGTGTCCCATGTATACCTAATTCTCTGAGAGGGTCGCCTTTGCCAAGAATGAAGAGTGGGTGGCAAACAGGTCAAGGGTACGCTAAGGGGCGGGGCAGCCTGCCTCCCCATGGGTACTGAGCATCCTGACTCTCTCCCCACTCTCTCCAGAGCCACTGCCATCATCTTTTGTCCTCCAAGTGTCCTCCACCCACCAAGCCTACCTCTAGTTCTCTTTCTCCCTGGGGCTGTGAGAATGGCTGGGCGCCCAGCAGAGCCTGGACTTCAGCCTCAGTTCCTGGTCCCCAGTGTGTATGTGTGAGTGTGTGTGAGTGCGTGTGCAGGGCCTGGGATCATCTACAGCACAGATCAGAACACAGGAGTAGACAGCTCCTAGAGGGTGACCCATGCATGGGTCATACCCTACACCATGGAGCCCAGATGACCTATTACTAGGACCCACCACCAGCCTCACACCTGAGCGGCCAGAGCAGCATCAGTCGCTGACCGGAGGAGCACATCATGGGTAAGTTCAGCCGTGGAGGGCCTGGGTGTGGCGGGACTCAGTGAGAGGCAGGGAAGCCAGAGAAGAGAGAAATCTGAGAGTTCTGTCACTCTTTGCCCCTCCCCCTTGTTGCTGCACAATAGCCATGTCACTTGGGCCTTGCAATCTGGGGGATACTGCAGAGGTTGGTGATCCCAAATGGAGCAACAAAGGATGTGAGGATTGGAGCAAAGTTATGGCCAATAAAGTCTCCCCAAAGGCGTACAGCGGGTGGTCATCCAATGTCCAAGGCAGGGACAGTAGGGAGGCCAGGAAGCTGGTGGTCATGGAATGGGGTGGAGGGGGGTACTGGTGACATCAGCTGGCCATGTTAGGAGGGATGGGGAGAGTAAGGGAGAGTTGGATAAGATTTATAGGTGCCCACGAGGGCCAGTGCCCAGGAAAAGCTCTGGAATAAACACTCCAGGGCCTTAGAAAATGGAGGTAGGAGATGGTGTCATCTGACGTGAGCTCTCATTTGTTTATTCAGCCTAGTGTCAGACTTCCTGAGGCACAGGTGATGCTGACACACAGGCTAGGAGCTGGCCGAAGGGAGGGCTGGGGGCAGGTGGTTCCTGATCCACTCGTCACTTCTTGTCATCCTCCTCTTTGTCTTCTGTCTTCTCCTGGTGGTGGCAGGCCCTCACATCATGTCCCAGTTGGAGCCTCTGAGGCTGGAAGGACCCCTCGCCACCTACAACCTGGGCCTGGTGGTTCTCTCAGGGTACATCTTCTATGAGGTAAGGCGGGTGGGGGCCCTGCAGAGTTCTAGGGTCTCTTCCTTTTTGGGGTGCTCAAGAGATAAATAAAACCATGACCTTCCTATGCAGAAAGCTGAAAAGTCTTGATGGGGACACATGCAGGAGTGGGGGTTCTGTTCCCTCTTTGGCTCTGCTGTCTTCCCTGTGGAGACACCATTCCCTCTTACCAGCTCCCATTTTATTTTATTTTATTTTTTTTAAATCAGTTTCAGGTGTACAAAACAATGTAATGGTTAGACATTTACAACCCTCTCAAAGTGATAATCTCCGTCCCTCAATCTACTACCCCTCTGACATCGTATATAGCTGTTACAATTCCATTGACTGTATTCCCTATGCTCTACTCCATATCCCGTGACCATATATATATATATATATATATATATATATATATATATATATATANTATATATATATATATATATATATATATATATATATATATATAAAATTATAGTTGACATTCAATATTATTCAGCTTCAGCCGTACACTGCAGTGGTCAGACATCTACACTGTCCATGAAGTGGTCTCCCTAATAAGACATGTGCCCATCTGACACCCTACAAAATCTTTACAACATTATTATATTCCCCGAACTGTCTTTTGTATCCCTGTGGCAATCTTGTGGTTACCGATTTATGCTGTCTAATCCCCTCCCCTTCTCCTCATCCCCATCCCCCTCCCAACTAGCAACCCTCAGTTTTTTCTCTATATCTCTGAGACTGTTTCTGATTAGTTTGCTCATTTATTCTATTCTTTAGATTCCACATCTAAGTGAGATCATATGGTATGTGTCTTTCTCCATCTGACTTATACTTCACTTACCAGCTCCCACTTTCCTTTCCCTTAAGTGGAAAAGTACATGTCGGTGACAAGTAAGATCGGAATTCACAGCCCTCTCCCATCTAAATGAAACCCCCGCCGCCTCCTGTTTCTACCTGGGCTCTGTTAGCCTCTGCCCCAAAGCTGGTGCTCCTTCCAGATGCCTTGCTCTCAGCAAGTCATCATTCGGCAAGTGTGCACGTGGTATGTGCTTTGTGCCAGGCTGTGCCAGGACCCTCAGAATCACGGCTGGATGAGGCACCCTGCCCTCCAGGAGCTCACATCTAAGAGGGGAGATGGATGTGGAAACAGGCGATTGTAATTCAGTGAGAGCAGGGTGACAGAAAGTATGCTCCAGGGAAGGGCAAGAGAGGCAGAGACCCGGGCTCTGGGCCCAGGCTTGGGGTGCTGGGAAAGCTTTCTGAGGAAGAGATCATACCTGCTGACATTGTGGTGTGCTCATTACAGTGAAGCATGGTGTTCTCGGCGTGGTATGAGGACCTGCGCATCTCATCCTCATGACAGCGCTGTCAGGAGGCACAGAGGGGTAAGTAAGTTAGCAGGTGGCCAGGCCCCCTGAGCTCCACCCCCACCTCCGTCTCCTTCTGCGCCGGCGCTAGTGGAGAGGAGGTAAGGGGTCCAGCCCGAAGTAGCAGATGCTGACACTACACCTCTTTTACCTCCTCTCCCTCGTGGATTGGTTGCCCTTCTTTCATTAGATCTCATCCTTCAGTCCACCCTCTGCACTGCTGACATACCCATCCTCCCAAAACACCAAATGGATGGGCCTCTGTCTGCGAGCCTCTGCCTGGTGGCTTCCAGGCCAGCAGGGCCTAAGGCGAGACTCTCTCCTGCAATGAGCGGGCATATGAGGCCTTCCACGGCCCTTTCTGGCCTCAGCTTTCCTTTCCAGCCTCGCCTCCCTCCTCCCCCCCAGCAGCCCTGCTCACTTGCCTCACAGCCGAGCTTCCCCAGCAGTGGGCCTTGGCACATGACTGTTTTTCTGCTAGAAATTCTGTTCTCCCCAGGTACTCTGACAAATTCATGCACATCCTGTGGACTCAGGCCATTGGCACCTGTTATGAAACTTCCCTGACTTTCCAAGGCCGGGTTGTTTGTTTCCTTCCTTGGGTTTTCACCTCTACTCTCCATGGTGGGTGGGGACCGACTCCACCAGCTGGCAAGTAACTGGTTGTGTGCATCTACCAACTCCATCTCACAACTTCAGTAACGCCCCCTCAGTAGATTGAAATCAGCCACGGAGGGAGTATTTACACCATAGGAATTGGCAAACACTACAAATCAGCCCCCCTCTCATCCCTCTGTCTCATTTCCGTATTTGGCTGTCTCCGCTCCAAACGGCAAGTGCTTCAAAGGCAGGGCCATGTTTTACTTATCTTTTTAAAGACAGGCCCAGCATAGTGTCTGGTACCATGTGGAAGATGCAAATAACTTGTGAGACACAAGACATGCCTTAAAAAACTTGTCGTTCAATTGTGGTGACAAATCACTCTGCTGCCACCACAATCCTCTGAAAACCTGCCACGGCCAGGTCCCGCGTAGCTCCCTTTGCCCATACGACCTGAATGTAGAGTCCCTCCAGGTAGGGATTTTTGTCTATTTGTTTTATTGAGGCTCGGTGCTCAGACCAGGCCTAGTATGAAGTACTCAGTACAATTTACTCATTGTCAAGTGAGTAAATAAATGACAAAGTTCAAGCTCCTTACAACAGCCTTCACGACCCCTTGGCAACTGATTCTCCTGTCTCTCTGCTTCTGTGGCTACTCCTCTCCTAATAAGAGCCCCCATTCCAGCCCCACTGCCCCCTCGCTAGCCCCCAGTGAGCTGGGGGAGGCCCAGGCCCCAAGCGCTCTTCTCCTGGCGTGAGGCTTCGTCTCCCTCCCTCTGTGTGCCCAGGGCTGCCTCATTCTCCAGTCTGATGCCCACTTCCAGAACACCGCCTGTTTCCTCATCTGGCCCCAACCTTACAGGTGAGGGTTGTTCCTACATCCTCAGTGAGGCTCTGCACTCCCTGGGGGCAGGGCTGACGTGTGTCCAGCTCTGTGTCGCCTCCTAACTTAGTCTCACACATATCGGGTGCCCAGTGTGGGTTCTCAGTCTAGATTTGTCCACGTTATAAATGTTGGAGGGGCAGATGGTTAGCTCAGTTGGTTAGAGCACAGTGCTCACAACACTAAGGTTGCCGGTTCGATCCCCAAATTTGCCGCTGAGCTGCGCCCTCCACAACTAGATTGAAACAACTACTTGACTTGGAGCTGATGGATGCTAGAAAAACGCAGTTTCCCAATTAAAAAAAAAATGTTGGAGACCAGCAAGATGTATGCAAGTCCCAGCCTCTGACCTGGCCACTCTGTGGAGTTTGTCTGATTAGCATTCACTCATCAAGTGTCAGTGAGGCTGGGAGGGATGGTGGTTTCCAGCACATGACCGAGGAGGTATTAGCCCATCAGGCCCTGACCGCAGTGGGAGCAGGCTTCATGACTTGGTCTTTTCCTTTCCCTCCCTCCCAGTTTGTGGCCACCTCACCCCTGGCTAACTCCAGCTACTTTTGCCAGTCAGTGGACTGCAGCCCTAGTGAGCTTCGGATGAGGGTCTGGCTGCCAGTGGGAGTGAACTGATTGGCTCAGCACAGGCTCAGGAGGCCTCAGCTTGAATCTCAGCTCTGCCAGTTACTTGCTGTGTGACCATGGGTCACCTGCTTACCTTTTATGGGCCTCAATGTTCTTATCTATAAAATGGGGATAATAATACCTACTTTGTAAAAAGAAACAATTGACAGAAGATTAAATTAGATAATGTATGAAAGTGTTTAGCCCTGGGCTTGCCACACACTGAGTGCTGTCTAAGAGGTAGCTATTTCATTATTTTTAGCTGTTCTCTGTTTCAGCTGGAAGCAGAACAAAAGTTTTCCTTGCTGGAAAAAAAAAAATCTAACTGAAGCTTGACAAGTTACCAGGTAGTGACTTGGATGTTGAATCAGGGATGTTGAACAATGGGCTAAAGTCTGGTCCACGGACCACCAGCATCAGCACCGCCTGGGAGTTTGTTGAACATGGAGAAGCTCATGTCCCACCCCCAGCGCACTGATTAAGAATCTGCTTTTCAACAAACAAGATCTCAGATGATCCTTAGATTGCATAGCTGCAGCCTGGGACACGTTTGAAGAGTCCTGTTATCACTCCCAGTAGCTTCTCCCCTCTTTCCTGTGTTAACAGGCGTCTTCCTGCAGACAGGTGGGCACTGTGGGAGCAGTGGGTGGCGCAGAACACGGAGTGGACTGGGGCTGACGCCAGGGCGAGCTGTGCGCCCGGGACAGAGGTCTGACTGCACAACCTCGTCCTTCCCAGCAGATGGCGAGCGTGCGCCGGTAACGCTCCTCAAAGGCCTTTGACTTGCTTGACCGGGTAAGGGCCTGGTCGCTTAGGCGCTTGTGCGAGTTACCTCTGTCATCTGGGTCTGGGGTGGTGTATACGCAGCGTCCTGTGTGAACACTTCCCTCCAGCCTCCCGGTGGGATGTTCTCATGATTTGCCCCGGCAGCCGCGGCTGAGGCTGATGTCAGAGCAAAGCCTTAGTCCCAGTACCTGGTGGAGGAAGAACACTCACCGATGCAGCATCTCACTGCCACAGGTGAGATGGGCCCCCACTCTTCACCCACGCAGCTGCATAAAAGTAGGAATTTGCCCCATTAGCAACCAGGTTCCAGGTTCCATGAAAATGAAAGAGAAACAGATTTTCAAAAATTGATATTATGTGGCAAGGGTCATCAGACAGCAAAAAGTCCTTTAGTGTTAATGAGGAGAAGAAACCCTGCTTGTGAATCCAGAAGGTTCACAGGATTGAGTGGGGGTGGGGCATGGTCATGATTTGAGGGAAGTGAGGAAAGGGAGGGGCCTCTTTCTTATCAATTCCTTACCAAAATGGAGTCGGAGTAGAGAACCTTCCAGAATTGATCTTACGATCACCTGGGTCCTGGGATGGGTGTTCAACAACTGAGTTCTCCCACCCTCCTAGATGGGATAGGAAAGCAGATAGTATCAAGCCAGATTGTATTCAAATCCCAGCTTGGACAACTATTAGTTGTATAACCTTGGGCAAGTTACTTAACCTCCCTGTGTCTCAGTTTTCCCATTTGTAAAATGGAGGTAAGTATAAATCACATAGTACTATTATAAGTGTTTATATGGTTTTTTATGCATACAAAGTAGCTGGCACACAGTAGGTACTATAAAGGTGTGTGACTAGTGTTATTTCCCTTGAGTTTCAGTCTCCCCTTTGGTAAAACAGACAGAACTACTCCCTTCTTGGTAGTTGAGGTCCCAGGAGAAGAGTCTGGAGAAACAAGGCCCCCACAGTTGACACCATCTTTTCTTCCTCTGCAGTTCTGCTTTACATTACGACAGAAACCAGAGCAGATCACCTTTCAGCATGTCTGTGACCATGACATCGTGCTCTTCAACTGGTAGGCTGGAGTCAAATACGTGCCAGGTGGTCAAGGTACATGACACAGCTGAGGGAAGCCCTACCCAGGCCCTTGTGAGGCAGGCTTCTCTCTGCTGGGCAGAGTTTCCAGCTAGGGAGGTGAGCATCCTGTAATATCACGGTTTGGCTCTCAGATTACCCTTTCCTGTGGTCATGACATCAGTCCTCTGCTCCCTGTGGCTCCTCAGAGCTTCCTGGCCATCCCTCCCTGTTGTGTGGAAGGAGGCTGTGGGAGGTCCTTATAGCCATCAGCCCAGCGGGTGCAGAGGAGGGTATAAGCACCCTCATTTAGCACCCTGTTAATCCCACCCCAGCATCATGACCTCAGATGGCTCATGCCAGACATCCTCGGGATAGACCCTTCCCAAGGATTTTCTCTGTAGGATGTGCAGAGGTGCTCCCTGCAGTCCAGAGGATTGAAACATGAAAGAGAAAACCCAAAGCACAGCTAGGCCCAGCTCCACTTATTTATTTCCTTTGATCTTCCCACCCCACTCTGTAGTTAGGATGCTGAATTCTTTGGCCCATGTCTGCATGTCTCTGTGCTAACGACTGGCTAGTCTGAGTCCTGCCATGCAGCCCTACCTGTGGTGGAAGCGACATCTTATCATCCTACAGCTGGTGAAAAGGCCCCGTTGGCTCCAGGGGTCTTGGCCGAGCCCTGGATTCTATTCCCTGCTGCACCAGTAACTTGACATATGACCATGAACTAGCCCTTCTCCCCCCTGAGTCTTCCTCAGTAGCCCAACATGCAAGAGTCTCAGTAACCATTTCAAGTCCTAGAACCAACTCTCCCTGATACGGTGTGAGACCTGGAGCAAACGACTTCCACACTTCAGACCTCAGTCTCATCATCTGTAAAATGAAGGCGCTAGGCTAGATGACCTCATAGTGCTCGTATCCTGTGAGCTTGTGATCACTAAATGACCCTCCAGGTGCCCGGGTGCCTTATGGTTTGGGGAGCCTTATCGCCAGATGGTAGTGACAGCTGAGGTGTCCCTCAAGGGGCTTAGGACGGATTGATTGAGTTCATCATCAGTGTCAACATGACATAGTTGGATTGGGGCAAATGGGGGGTCAGAACCAGAAGGGTCAGGAAGATTTTTAGGAAAATGTGTTAGGAAAAAACTGAAGCAGGCTTCACCAGGCTTCACTGTTTTCCAAAGAGGAAGACTGAACTTCCGAAGAGGAGGTCTGCCCCCTGCTGGTAGACAAAGGGGTGAAAACAAGAGGGTGAAGACAGGCAGCGAAGACAGGGCATGAAGACAGCTTCTCACCTCTCCCATCTCTTTCTTCTCAGGTTTCTTTCCTCCAGGGTCAGGGTGTGGCCATCGCTGCTTACGTCTCCTACCATCTCTTTGCTGAGTGCTCCTTTTTCAGTGGATTCAACATGGCTGTCCTGTACACCCCCAACCTCATCGCTGTTTTCTTCACCTTCTACCCCCGGACATACCTGAGGAGCAAGAGGGAGAAGCTGACTTAAGTGGCAGGACGTGAGGACAAATATAAGCAGAACAGTCCTACAGAGAGCTGGGTGGAAGACTGCGTGGCTTATAGCCCACCTGTGCTGAGAAGGTACCTCTGGACTGCATTTTGTCCTGTGAAGGAAGGAGGAGAATTGCCTCGTGTCCAGAGCTCAGGAGGACAGAGATGGAGTCAGCTTCCTGTACTCACTTCTGTTATGGCACTTCTTACATGGATTTGTGACTGTTTGTACATATTCTTCCTCTACTAGATGTGAGCCTCTCATGGGAGAGGCTGTCTTGTTCTCAATGTTCCCCACACCTGGCACAGCACCACCATAAATGTGTGTTTGGATCCTCGTATTCCATGATGGGCACTCATGACCTCTGGGGAAGATCAGGGCTTGGGGCATGGAAGACGTCAAGGCTGGCTTGATATCTTGCAGTGGGAAATGATGACTGAGAATATCCAAGAGTGAGTGTGGTCCTGTTTGATTGCTGGCGTGGCTGTGTAAGTGGTTACCCTACATATCTTCTTGTCTGTTCACTGCTGCCTACACGTGTATTTATATAGTTGTATGATTCTCTGGGTGCGAGTGATGTTGCAGAGAATGTTATGTGTATACGTCTAAATACTTGTTTTCAAATATATATGCATGTTCCCATTTGATTTTCTCTCTGTGTGTTTGGTTGTCTCTTCTGTGAATCTCTGAAAGTGCCACACTGGCAAATAAAAGCCACTGGGATTAACCCCTCTCCTGTCCCAAATGGGAGACATTGAAGCCCACTGAGAAATCTCTGAGTACACGTTCCAGTGGGAGCCTCCACAGAGGGATGTGAGAAAAGGGGAAATGGGGTAAAACGAATACAGCCATCCACTTCACAGAGAAGGAAACTGAGGGCCAGCAAAAGAGAATATACAACCAGGATCGCATAGTATGGCAGAAACAAAAGTCTGCTGAGCCGTTTAAAACCAGCACTAGATGTGTCTCTGAAAAGCAGTTTGCCTGGGAGCTGTCCCTGTATTTCCAGCGTTCCTATTCTTCTTTATAATCTCTCCCCTTAGCTCTTTTCCTCCCCTCAGTCAGTCCTCATTTTGCAATGCTTCAGTAGTCAAGAACATTAAAGAACTGTTGATGTTTATGCAGCGCTATTTGGGGACTATTTATCCATCAGGTACTCTAGTTAATTAACTCAAGGCAGGCAGGGCTGCATCCTGTGGACACGATCCTCAGAGAAGAAAATTATACCGGATATGAACACATCCCACACACTTTTCCACATACAGGTTCAGTGCCTTTAGAGATGGGTGCCCCTTCTAAGGCAAACATTTATAAAAGAAAAGAAAAGGGCTGGCTGAGTGGCGCGTTGGTTAGGAGTTGGCTTGGGATGCCAGCTCTGAGCAGCAGGACACTGGTTCGGATCCCACATGAGAGCCAGTGATGCTGTGCCCTCTACAGCTAAGATGGTGAACAACAGCTCAACCTGGAGCTGGGCTGCCGTGAGTCACTGGCGACGGCGTAGCCTGCAGTGGGGCTAGCCTGCAGTGGGGCTAGCCAGCAGCGGGCATGGGCTTTTGTGAGCTGCCGTGAGCCACCGTGAGTGGCTGTTCAATGGCCGGCGAGCGACTGCCTCATCTGGGAAGAGCACATGATAATACCAACATGGGCCAGTGAAGCGACGTCCTCCACAACTAGACTGAAGAACAAAAGGACAGCAACTTGTCAGTTCCCCTTCCTCAATTCCCCAACAATGTTCCCCTCCTCTAATTCCCCAATAAAATCTTAAAAAAAAAACAGAGAAAAGAAAAGAAAAAAGGAAAGGAAAGAAAAGAAAAAATGCATAGGAGTAAAGTCTGTTTACTTGCTTAGCAGCCAAAAAATTAGTCATTTCAGCGTTCAGAGCTAATATGTGTCCTGTTTTCTGTGGCTGCCTCTCCCTGATTCAGCAGCCCAAGAGGAAGTAATAGGTCCCAGGTAATGACTGAATGAAATAAGATTTTGGCTGAGGAGAGCCTGATGTGAGGTAGTGTGGTAGAGAGTTTGGATGGAAATTCTCAGTGATCTAAGGATTCTCCTCCTTTCTGAACCTGCGCTGTGTTGTAACACCCCTACCTGGTTCAGGAGTGCAGGTATCACTTATCAATGTAGAAAGGTTATATGAACATTATAAAGCAAAAAGTTATTTGTATGTGTCAAAACATAGCTAAATTCCTAATAATATTATTGAAGTTCAACTCTATGAACTTTTAAAATAATGATAAGCAAAACTGATGGTTAGATATTTAAATATATGAGGTCAGACAATTAAATTTCAAACTCCTCCTAGAAAAAGTGCTACATACCTCATTGCTGAATATCACTACGGTCACATTCAAAGTACTCCCCTTGGGAAGTTATGCACCTATGCCAGCGCCTAGTCCACTCTTCAAAGCAACTTTGGAACTCTTTTTCTGGAATGGCCATCAGAGCTGTTGTCGTATTACCCTTGATGTCCTGAATGTCATCAAAATGTCTTCCTTTCAATATTTCCTTATCTTCAGGTAAAGAAAGAAGTCATTGGGNTCTTAACCAACTGAGCCACTCAGCTGGCTCCATTCCACTTTAATTAAACACTTAAATGTGTATGAGTAGTATCTCAGTATACACAGTACAGCTGAGGTCTTCTAGGAGCCTTCATGGGGCTCCAATGTGGCATAAAGTAGAAGAAACATTTAGTTATATAAAAAATACGTTTTGTTTTTTTTTAATATTTGAGTTTGTGAACGTTGTGGCTTGCCAAAATGTGAATTCACTGTAAGGGGCTCAACTAGCATTTCATACAATTGCTGCGGCAGCTTATTTAACCATTCAAGTCGGCTGGACTGAACTGATTCCCAGAACTCCCTTCCCTGCATGTTTCAGGTTAGAGTGAGAATGACAGACATGTTTGCACAAGATATGAAGGGCAGAAGTGAAGCAGCAGCTGTATTATTTTCTACTTGCAGAAGATTGGGGCATGTGCCTTTGTAGCTCACACACTGTTACTCATCTGCTGAGTCCTTGGTGTGGGCAGCGGGGGGCATGCAGGCAGCCTGATGCAAGAGCCATGAATTATTGGTGAAAAGTTCAGGTCGTCTTCATCTAACTTTTTCACGCAGCCTTTTCAGCACTTCCAAATAGTAAACTTGGTTAACCGTTTCTCCAATTGGTACAAATTCATAATGAATAATCCCTCTGATATCAAAAAAGGTTAGCAACATGGTTGCAACAAACTTGTGAAATTGTCAGTCCTCACATAGCAGGGTGGAACTGTTGCCCAGAGAAGGTCTGGTTTGCCAAGACAGGGAGGCCCAGAGTACCCGGTTGGAAGGTCCCATAGACAGAAGTGAGAGAGTAGCCCCTTCACACCTCCATCTCCCATGAGGATCCAAGCGTTGATGGCCTGGGTTCCTGGCTATTGCCTCTTAACTCAGAGTATATCTAATTAAAGAAATAACCCTCCAAAATGGAGCAGCTTCATTGTCCTCTTTCAGCTCATAATTCAGTGACAGCCCTCCTCCCTGCTCCACATACACTCCATTGTCCACTCCGCTGACCACAGATGGTCAAGGGCTGCTGAGCCCGAGTAGGTGTTTAGAGCCAGGAATCAGAAGAAAAAGTCATGTCCCCATTGGTCCTCCTCCCTTTCTTTCTTGCAGTTCTCTGTATACTCCTTATATTCATAAATGGAGAAATCCCTCTAAAAGAAGACAACCTCTACCTTTTGTCCTCTGTCCCTGGGTAGTCTCAGGGCAAGATGTCTGTTACAAAGGAGAACTTTAATTAGGGCTTTTGAAATTCAAACCCTCACAATCAGGGTCTAAGATCTCAGGGACAAGGGTCTTCGGAAGTCACAAGATGCTGCCGCAGGGATGTGCGGTGAGAAGATACGTGAATAAACTATCAAAGAAATACAAGATCATGACTTCAAGGATCTGCATTTCAATAGGGATAGGGAAGACAAGGACTTGTGGATACAATAGGGACGTTTCACTGAAAACACACCACGTAGAGCATTATTAAGGGGGACTCCTGTGCTGGATGGCACCCACTGGGAGGCAGCCCTGGTTTCTTAGAAGCAACACCTGAGTCCAGAGTTGTCCTCTGCCCTCTTGCTGCCTGGGGAGGATGTGGGGCAGTCCACATCATCTTTTAGTGCCTTTTTAGAATTCAGGGGAGGAGATTCTTTCAGCTCTAAAAAATATACTCTGATAGAGCTGGACTAATAACGTATGGCCATTCAAACCTCTTCTTTCAAAAATACTTAATTTGGCAGTGCAATATTAATAAAAATGTAGAATCTCAATATTGCAAAAAATTGCATATAAAATATAAACACAAAAGCGGTAAAAATAATCATCTCTAGATGGTGTATTTTCCTGTTTTCTGCAATGCATATTCTTTTTTTTTAACCATGAAAATGTACTATTATAATGCAATGAATTCAAGATACCTAGACTGTTCTTTTTTCTGAGAATGACTAAAGCATTTATTTGATCTGCTCATCAGGTCTTCATTACTGACATGGATGGCACACTTGACTCCACTGTTGACCTATCAGACTTTCAACAAACAAATATTGAGGGCTTGCTGCATTCTAGGCACTGAGCTAGCTCGGTGTTAGGGATCCCACACAAACCAGGCTTCATTTGCACTGTAAAGGCCATATCAGTGCTTAGAAGGCTCTAGCCACTTCTACTGCTTCAGGGAAATTTGGAAAGAAAGCCAGGCTTGTCCCAGCATGGCAGTGAAACTGGATTTTGATCAGACGTATGCACAGTGTCAGACATGAAAATGGGGCTGTGCCACATCTGCCTGAATCCAGTCTTCCTGGGTGACTCCCTTCCTTGGTTTGAAGTGAGCTCCCAGGACGTGAGAAGAATGGCATCCAAGTGTAAGTCCAAAGGCCCCTCCTAAAAACAAATAAAATGTTATACATTTTAAAAATTGTCCACATCCAGGAACTAACTTTTACCCAGACCATGGATTCATTTTGGGTTCTTAGGACAGTTTCCGCAGAGTGTGACTTTCAGGGGGAGGCTTGGTAACAGTCTCCAAGTCTACAACAACAGTCAATTGATAGTTGTGAAAGGTAGGGATGGTCAAACTAAACGCTATCAAATTTCCAATGACCTTAGTTTCTAAATACTTATATTTGG
>NW_017731692.1:304717-403232 GCF_001890085.2 Hipposideros armiger
CTTGCAGAAGATTGGGGCATGTGCCTTTGTAGCTCACACACTGTTACTCATCTGCTGAGTCCTTGGTGTGGGCAGCGGGGGGCATGCAGGCAGCCCACCTTCCCCTGGGTCCTTAGGTTTCTCTGATTCCTGGGTCAGGTGTGTGTTTTGCTCCATGACAGAAGGCGTCAGCTTCTCCTGCAAACCAGCTCATCACCCAGGCCAGAGGCAAGGAGAACTGATATGGGTTTGTCTGTCCTGACAGTTGCAGCTTGTCCTTGCTCTCTCCCACTGTACTTGCATCGTCCTTTCCCAGCCACCTGCCCTGGGGACACAAACTCCAGCGTCACACAGGAAGACAACAGCCTTACTGGTTCACCAGCTCCCGCAATTACTTAGGGTCAAGTCCTAATTCCTTATTACACATATCTCCTGGTGGTTCTGCTTCTCAGATCAAACCCTGACTGATGTGGTCTCCTGCAGTCTATACCAGCTCTACAAACTCATAGAAAACCCTGAGTTAAAAATGGAGAGAAGTCATCCTCAGGCAGTTAGATTCTGCACCCTGTGCAGGAACTGGGGCGAGCAGAGGCAGTAGGTGGAGCAGCTATTACAGAGTGAGCGCCTCCTGCGGGAACCGAGAGGGGCCTCCAGAGTGGGGAGGCGGGCACTTCTCCGTGTCCAGGTTTGCTGTCCCCACCCTGGACAACTCTGGGGGCCATTCGATGACCCAGATTCTGCTTACCTTCCCTCATTAGGGTAGCTAGATAATGGGACACGCATTGCTTTAAGATTATCAGCTAAGAAATATAAGAACAGAGATCTCAATTTTTTTTTTTTAGGTGAAAAGTCTCAATTCACATGTAAGGAAAGATTGGAAAGTATGTATTTGATCAAGCAGGGCCTTTCTTTCTCCATTTCTTTCTTCTTTTTCTTTTCCTTCCTTCCTTCTTTCCTTCCTTCCTTCCTTCCTTCCTTCCTTCCTTCCTTCCTTCTTTCCTTCCTTCCTTCCTTCTTTTCTTCCTTTCTTCCTTTTTTCTTTCCTCCTCTCTCTCTCCATCTCTCTCTGTCTCCTCCTCTCCCTCTACCCCCATCCAATACAACAAAAGGAGGAGGGAATTACAGGATTATGCAACGGAGTTAGACATGAGTATGGAGATCCTGTGCCATGCCCCACCCTCACTTAGTCTGGAGATCTGAGAGAGGAGAGACCTTGGTGAAGTTCAGGGAAATGACAAGTCCTGTAGATGAAACACTGAGAGTACAAATGGACAATGGCCAGACCGTATATAAAAATGGAACTCTGACCCCCCAGTCTGCAGAGACAGCCCAGAAAACCAGCCCATGATCTACAGTCTCCAGCCCAGGAAGTCAGCCTGCTGTCTATACGTCGGATTTGTAGGAAGTTACACCACTATCTCCAGCAACTGGTCCAGGAAGCCAAACAATAACCCCTATAACAATCTTTCCCAAACAACCGGACTTAGATTCATAACTGACAGCTTCCCTAATTTTTGTCCCTCCTTCCTACTTAGGACCAACCCGAGAAAGCTAAAAATGCACTCCTAATCCATCTCGCAGGTTGCTCCTCTTCCAGTAGTTGCACCTGCAGCTTCCCCAGGCTAACAGTCTCCCGTCGGGGCATACCCGAAGCCTTCCCTTTTTCCAATATCAGGTTTTCCCACTTCTGTGAGCCTTTGAGTCTCTCCCAAAACAAGAGTGATGGTGGCTATAGCAAGCTCTGAATAAATAGCCTTTGTGTGTTCCCATTTGGTGTGCACTAACCCAAGAAGTAGGGGTGCCAGATAAAATGCAGGATGCCCAGTGACACTTGAATTTTAGAAAAACCATGAATAATTTTAGCATAAATATATTCCATGCAATATTTGGGGCTTACTTATGCTTAAAAAAAGTATTCATTGTTTATCTGAAATTCAAATATAACTGGTGTCCTCTATTTTTATTTGCTAAATCTGGTCATCCTACTAGGAGGGCAACTAAAAGTTCCCATGCCCCACCCCCACAAGTGGAAACGAAAAGTTAAGAAAGAGGAGTGAGAGCCCTGATGGGGCTACAAGGAGTTTCANTTCCTTTTTTCTTTCCTCCTCTCTCTCTCCATCTCTCTCTGTCTCCTCCTCTCCCTCTACCCCCATCCAATACAACAAAAGGAGGAGGGAATTACAGGATTATGCAACGGAGTTAGACATGAGTATGGAGATCCTGTGCCATGCCCCACCCTCACTTAGTCTGGAGATCTGAGAGAGGAGAGACCTTGGTGAAGTTCAGGGAAATGACAAGTCCTGTAGATGAAACACTGAGAGTACAAATGGACAATGGCCAGACCGTATATAAAAATGGAACTCTGACCCCCCAGTCTGCAGAGACAGCCCAGAAAACCAGCCCATGATCTACAGTCTCCAGCCCAGGAAGTCAGCCTGCTGTCTATACGTCGGATTTGTAGGAAGTTACACCACTATCTCCAGCAACTGGTCCAGGAAGCCAAACAATAACCCCTATAACAATCTTTCCCAAACAACCGGACTTAGATTCATAACTGACAGCTTCCCTAATTTTTGTCCCTCCTTCCTACTTAGGACCAACCAGAGAAAGCTAAAAATGCACTCCTAATCAATCTCGCAGGTTGCTCCACTTCCAGTTATCGCACCTGCAGCTTCCCCAGGCTAACAGTCTCCCGTCAGGGCATACCCGAAGCCTTCCCTTTTTCCAATATCAGGTTTTCCCACTTCTGTGAGCCTTTGAGTCTCTCCCAAAACAAGAGTGATGGTGGCTATAGCAAGCTCTGAATAAATAGCCTTTGTGTGTTCCCATTTGGTGTGCACTAACCCAAGAAGTAGGGGTGCCAGATAAAATGCAGGATGCCCAGTGACACTTGAATTTTAGAAAAACCATGAATAATTTTAGCATAAATATATTCCATGCAATATTTGGGGCTTACTTATGCTTAAAAAAAGTATTCATTGTTTATCTGAAATTCAAATATAACTGGTGTCCTCTATTTTTATTTGCTAAATCTGGTCATCCTACTAGGAGGGCAACTAAAAGTTCCCATGCCCCACCCCCACAAGTGGAAACGAAAAGTTAAGAAAGAGGAGTGAGAGCCCTGATGGGGCTACAAGGAGTTTCAGAACTAGGAGGAGGGGAAACGCATTGGAGTGATGTGGGCCACCTTCCCAGCAGGGGATGGGGGTGAAGCTGCATCTCAGTGATGTCCAGAGCGGAGGAGGCACGCTGAAGAGAAAGGATTGCTCTGGCGCAGGATAGGGGAGCAAGACATACCTAGGTGTGGACGTGAGTGTCCACCTCTCACCAATGCCGCAGCTATTATACAGTTGTGTAAACACCACTCTCCCTCACCCCAAACTTGACACAACCCCAGGAAGAAGAAAAAGGGGTGGACGGAATATTCTGAACATGACTGAGCTATCAACCTAAAATGACCTTTTAGGACTTCTCAGGGAGCATGTCAACATTGCTGGATTTGATTGGCTTAACCTCAAAGTGACCGTATTAATTTTCTGCATCAATTAGAATGGAGCCTCAGTATTTTTTTTTAAAAAGTCCAGTCATCAGAGAATTTTAGGAAATGAATATTTTATGTATGAATTCAATGTCTATGAGACTTTCAAAAATTCATACTCACCATGTATGTGAACTTCTGGTCATTTTAAGCACCCGCTAGACAGATACATGGCACCTTTTGAAAAATAAAATTCTCCCCATCCCATCACGCAACCCTCACTCTTTAATCTGACAGTTTCCCTGGGAATCCATTTTCTCCAGAGAGGTGTGTTGAATCTCACTTTATTTGGTCTGTATTATGAAAAGCATAGCCTTATTTTTTACTTTCCAAATATCAAATGACTTTATTGTATTGAATGTACTTTTCAACCTTGATATTCACTTCACACCCCTTTAAATGTTGACAGCTTCCTAGACACCCCATGCTTAGACCCACTGACTTAAAGGCTACTTTGATTTCCTGATTCTTCCTCTATAGCAAATTGATGATTATGATGGTGATGATGATGGTGATGACCATGATAACATCAGAGCTGCCCCGATTGAGGGCCTGTTGGATCCCACTTTCTATATATCATCGATCTAGGTGATGACTCTGCAAGCTAGAGATTATCATCCCCATTTTATAAATGAGAAGTGAGCTCAGAGAGGTTCACTGACTTGCTCAATGTAACACAGCGAGTAAGTGTTGGAGTGGGATTTAAACCCACACTTGTCTTAGTCTGAAGCCTGTGATTTTCCCACGGTGCCTCACTGCCCAGCCACCATGGTTTCCTAATTCACAGAAAATTTCTGATTCCTTTGGATGCCTCTCACCATAGTCCTTCTAAAGAGGAATGTGCTGGGCCCTCTTCCTGGCATTGACTGCACCTCACTGGGAATGCTGGGCATCTTTACATTTTCATTTATTAACAAACATTTATATAATCCTTGTTGTATGCCAGATACTGGCCTAAGCAGTTTACAAATATTAACTCATTTAATCTTTATAACAACCCCAAGGGGTTAAGCACATTATTATTACTCTCATATTACAGACAAGGAAACCAAAGCACAGAGAAGTTAAGTGACTAGCCCAAGGTCACACAGCCAGTTAGTTTTACAAAGCCAGTTTCACATCGATTACCACACCATATGGACCCCCTTTCAGCAGAGCTTTGGACTTCTCATGCTAACCTGTCCCCTAACTAACTCCTCTGAGTGCTGAAAGGAGATGGAGTCCAGGGCTCAGAGTTCTCCAAATGGAAGGTCCTGGATAAGCCCCAGTCTATAAAAATACCTCTCATAAGGTGAAAGCTGGCATGGCCCAGCTATAGCTCCTGGCAATTATCAGTTCTGTTTAAAAAACAGGCCCTTTTTGGGCCGGCCAAGTGGCGCATTGGTTAAGAGCTGGCTTGGGATGCCAGAGGGCCCCGGTTTGGATCCCACATATGAGGGCCAGTGACACTGCCCTCTACAGCTAAGATGCTGAACAACAGCTCAACCTGGAGCTGGACTGCTGCGAGTCGCTGACGACGGCATAGGCTGCAGCCCCTGCTGCAGTGGGTTGTCATGGGCTACCGTGTGTAGCCAGCAGCCAGCGTGAGTGGCCGTCCAGAAGCCAGTGACTGATCTGCCTCGCCCGGGAAGAGCGCAATGATGGTGCCAACTTGGGCCAGTGAAGCAAAGTCCTCCACAACTAGACTGAAGAATGAAAGGACAGCAACTTGTCTGTTCCCCTCTACCAATTCCCTAATTAAAAAAAACAAACAAACAAAACAGGCCCTTTTATATACAGTGTTCGCAAAGTGCTAATGGCCTCCACGAAGTCTCCTTTTTTGAGACTGAAAGCCAAATCTCTAGTCTTGGTGGCCTTTACTTTCCTCTTCATAGCTTCCTTCTCACCCTCACTCTGTTATCTCAGCCAAGCTGCACAGGTGGGCCTGGTGCAGGGAAAAGGGGGAGAGGACAGGGGGCGCTGTCTCCTCTGAGTCAGCAATCAGGCTGCCCCCACCTGGGAAGTCACATAACACCAGGCCTAAAATCTCTGCCTCTTAGAGTCACTTGGTTTCTTCGACAAGATGCAGGAATGTTTTAGAGATTCTTGTGTGGGAACTCTTCAGGGCTCTCAGTCTTTCATACGTTTGTCACTGTCTTTTCTCCAGCAGGGACTTGACGTGACCAAAGGGCAGCATGGGAGTAGGGTATAGAAAGTTAGGAAGAGAAGCCCAGTGAAAATCCCTCTCTGCTCTACACTTGTTCAGAGAAGATGCCCTCATAGTGGCATAACAATGACCAGCAGTTTCCAGGGGCTCTACCATTCATGCCTTGATAAACCTTTGACCATTTGCTTAACTGCATTAACTCTCAGTTTCCATGTCCGAAAACTAGGATTCGTAATAGCAGCTGCCATAGTGTATGTAAAAAGCATAGTTCGAGGCTGGACACATAATAAGAGCTCAAGAAATGTTAACTATTGTGATTGTATAATAGATGCCAGTTTAAATGCACTTTGCTGTTTTAAATAAACTCCATTATAACCTATGAACTCAATGTTGTATTTCCCATTTGACAGATTAAAAAAAAATCAGAAAGGCTAAATTACTTGCCCCAGCTATGTAGCTAATAGAAGTGCAAAGTGGGACTCAAAGCCTTGATTTTCTGCCTTCCAATGTCATGCTCATTACATTTTCTAGAGACAATGTTAGCAGTCATTGCCTTCCTCCACCTCAGCCAACACACACACACACACACACACACACACACACACACACACTCATTTACTGCAACTTTGCCTTATTCCTGAGCTCTAGGAAAGCAGCCCTCACAACTCGGTGGTTGGTTTTAAAATCTTCCAGTTTAGTGGACATATACTAGGGAGCTGAGAGTATCCAGGCAGTTCACGAAGTCAGTGGGAGTGTTTGCCAGTCATTTCTTTGTTGGCAGAGACAAAGGCCCTGCAGCTTAGTTAAAAAGTCCCATGGGTGTCGGAGGCTGAGCCCCAGCTGAAAATGTGGAAGTCCTTATTATGAGCCACAACGTCATGTTCCTACTAGTGGCATCAGCCTGCTAAAGATAAGGAAGTTGTTTCCCCAGATTAATAAAAAGAAAGGAAGAGCCTGGGGGTTTCAACATTGGGCTGGGGAAGGAAAAATAGAAGGAAAAGACACTAAAATAGCAGCAAATGCATATCACGTAATTTCAAACAGTCAATAATGTCCCACTGCAGGTTGGTAGTTTTACTGAGATAAGTGCCCTTCCCCAGATGACTGTCTTCACCAGAGAAATGAATGATTGCCGTGTGTGAGAAATCATGCTGCTTCTCGCTTTGTGAGAAGTGAGAGTGATTAATAGAAGCCAGGTTTTAAGTTCGCAAATATTTCATCCATGCACAGGAACTTACAGGAGTGGAGAGATAACTCTTAAAGATGAAGAAAACATGATAAACTCTTTTTCCACAGACAGGGAGACCGAGGTCCTCACAGGCTGACTCAGCCTTTACAGTTGCCCTTCATCTTCCAGCAAGTCCAGGTCTGAAAAAGTATGACCTGAGACAATTGGCCACTTGTGGGGTTTGCCCTGCTGCAGAGAGGTTGCCTGCTGGAGAAAACTGCACCCGGACCCTGCAGGCCTGGGCTGAAAACCAGACCTTGGGTTGTTCAGCCTCAGCTCCTTCTCTAGGGCAAACACCCCATTGTTTGACTGTAAAATGAAAATATTTGCCTCGCTAACCACTTAGGTTCCTTTCAGCTCTCCAAGTCCCGTCCTGGGAGTCTCCCTGGTGCCTGGGAGGGGCAGGAACAGTGTGGCAGACAGAATTATGGCCCCTCAAAGATGTTCAGGTCCTCATCCCTAGAAGCTGTGAACATGTTACCATACATGACAAAAGGGACGTGGCAGGTGTGATTAAATTAAGGATCACAAAATAGGAAAAGTATCTTGGATTATGAGTGAAACCAGTGTGATCACAAGGGTCCTCAAAAGATGGAAGAGGGAGGCAGAAGAGTCAGAGAAGGAGACATGACAAAGGAAGCAGAGGTCTAGGTAATGCGATTGCTGCATTTGATGATGGAGGGGCTATAGGCTGAGGAACGCAGACAGCCTTGAGGAGCTAGAAATGGAAAGGAAAGGAGCTCTCCCATACAGCCTCCAGAGGGAACCAGCCATGCTGACACCATGATGCATAGTCCAGAAAGACCCATTTTGGACTTCTAACCTCCAAAATTACAAGATAATAAATTTGTGTCATGTAAGCCACTAAGTTTGGGGTAGTTTGTTAGAGCGGCATTAGGAAACTAATATTAACAGAAAGGCCAGGACCAGATGAGGAGGGTTGCCTACCCCCCCACCCACCACTTCGGGCATCTGGGAGGCTGGGGCTAATACCCAGTGATCCAGCTTCACCCTCCACCAAACTGGGAGTCTACAGCTACTTCATTGGGTCAACAAGGAGAAAGGTCACTAATGTAGTGACCCCACTGGTCACCACAGACAACTAATGCAGGTGCTTTAGGACCTGTGCCTGCCTTTGTCAGCTGCCGGACTCATGGTACACAGTAATAATACTAATGTTCATTGAGTGCTTACAATTTGTCAGACATTTAATACTTAAAACAACTACCAGAGGTAGGCACTATTAGTGTTTTTATTTGACAGGTGAAGAAACCGAGGCCTAGAGAGGTGGAGTGTCACAATGAGTACAAGGAACTGTGGGCACTTTACCTAGGTCTACCTCAGTCCCAAGCTGTTATCCAGGAGAACAGATGTCCCCACCCCTGAACTCCTTATGTGCCCAGAACCCAGTGGAAGAATGCCTATGTGGGACAGGCCCTCAAGCACAGTGGTTCTCAAACTTCAGTGGCATCACAATCACCTGGAAAACTTGTGAAAACACAGCTTCCTGGGCCCCATCTCCAGATATTCTGATTCAGTAAGTCTGAGAAGGGGCTTGGGAAATTATATTTCTAATAAGCTTCTAGGTAGTCTTGACACTGCTGGTCCATGGACCACACTTTGAGTAGCAAGACCCTGGAAGCCATCCCTTCTCAGCCCCCACCTCCAGTTCCTGTCACATTGAAATGGTGGCTGAGCCCTAATTCTGTTCCATGGCCAAATGATCTTTTTATCAAATCAGAATAAAGAAAATTTATTTTGATAGGGACATTGAGAGAAATGAATGCAAAGCTAATCTTACTCTCTGGAAATTTTATCTCATTTCAGTATTAACTAAATCAAAGTAAAGGAAGAGAAAGTTGGCCTTGGGGTTGCCCAGAGTTTCCTTGGTGCTCCAATTGGTGCTACATTTATTCATGTACTCATTTATACATATATGTATGCACTTCTTCCCCTACCTCATTCCAGAGAATTTGTGGCTGCTTACAAGAACACCAAAATTCCCAAAGACTAAAGTATAAGTAAAATTAAAGATTACAACTCTAGTGAGTATAATTTTTTAATTAAAAATATCCCTGCTATATTTTTCTTATTAAAAAAGCAGTAAATGAACATTGTAGAAATTTTAGAATACATAAACAAGAAAAAAAGATTCAAAGAGAATATTCATAACCCCATCATCCAGAGAAAAACACTGGAAATACCTTAAAGTATCTCTGCAAGGATGTAACAATTTTAATATTTTATAAAAGTGTGATTATAACCTCCATATTGTTTTTTAACTTGCTTTTTTTTACTCAACAATATATTGAGAACATCATACAAAGTTAATGCACTTTCATCTACAGCATCATTTCAAATGAATGAATAGAATTCCATTGTAGGAACAGATCATAATTTATTTAAACAATCACCTCATTACCAGGCAAGACTTTAAAATGTACTGCTATATTTTGATATACTGGTTGCAGAATTCCATTTCAGATAAATATATTGGCTCTCTCAGTCTCATGGACTCCTGGCATGAATCAAGCCCAAGAGGAAAAAAAAAATTATTGAACAATCGTCATGCTACTGAATCTATTTTACTAGCCTCTTGTAAGCACAAAAGAACGACTGTCATTATTCTCTGTCTTCCATGTTATATAACTTGTGAGTAACTTGTGAGAGTCTCTAACTGGGCCACTCTGACATTAATTATATCTCTTTTTTAACTTCGGAAATTATTCAGTGAATGAATAGTAATCCATCTTCCTATGGTTCCCTTGAACCAAAGTGACATGCAGAATATTAATATAGTGCTGAGTTTCAGGAAGAAACAATCTTTGTAAATAAATAAAGCAAGAACTTAGCAGAACATTAACTCATTCTTTGGGGCATGTCCCATGAATCCTTCCAAAATATGGAGTAAAGTATATGTATCAAGATCCGTCTTCAGAGATTATTCATATGAGTTGTTTTCCTGGGTCTCATTTCATTTGGTAGAGTGGCTGCTAGCCAGCTGAGCATGGGAGCCTTCTCATCTAGTTACCACTTTTTCGTAAAGCAAAAGTGACTTCCAGGAAACTTTCACTCTTTGCCTTTTGCTTCAGTTTAGAATGTATATTATATACATTCTACCTTTTCCTGTTCATCTGATTCCAGGAGACCTGTTGTTGGCTTTCCAGCCTCTATTCCCCTTCCTTCACAATGACAATATCCTATTTACTTCAGGAAACCATGATGCCCACCATTCTCAGCCTTGCAGAATTGATGTGATGGATTCCACAGCCACCTCTAATTAGACACAGTGATTGATTTCCCTCCCCCTAGACACAGTGATTGATTCAAAGACAGTCATAGGACTTGAGCTAGTCCAATCAGAGGTTCTTCGACAGGGATTCTGGGACACAGACAGCTTTCTCTGCTATTTGATATTAGTGAGGAAGCATGCCTCCCTCCCCAGGAGCTAGTGGCAGACATCTTGCAGCACTGAGGAGAGCCAGCCTTCGGATGAAGACAGTAGGGATGGCAATTAACTGAATCCTTTGAGTTTCTGGATTAAATCTTGCCGAAAGTCCACTATAAATGTGTCCCTTTCAAATACGTGAGCTACTGAATTCTTTTTCTGTCTAAGCAGTTTAGGGACGGTTTCCTGATGCTTACAGCGGAAAGATACCTAACCTAACTGATGCCATTTGTAAATAAACTAGTAGACTTCCAGCTTTCTTTCCTTTGGTGGCCTTCTTATTATCTACAAATTCTTCTTCCTCTCTAACCCATAGGTTTCCTGCCCATTAAGCCCACACATCCGCTCCTCCTCACTGCCTTGATGTACCTTTCCTGTTTTCCACAGGCCCCAAGCATTCAACCTTGCTTTCTTCTCAAAGTTGCCATCCCTCTCTTCATCCCTGGGAGGTTTTCTGTTTCTAGGAGTGACAAAGAACAGGACACAATCCCCCAGCTTCCTTTCTCTTTCCTTTCCTAGATGCAAAGGTCCTCTAGGGACCTCTCTGACTTTAGGAGTTTGCTGCTCACCACTGTGGGAAACAAAATGACAAACACGGGGTGTTTGCACGGGTTGCAGAAATCACTTGCTAGGATTGTCACTGGGCTGGAGGACCCAGCTCCTGGCTGGGTCCAAGGTGTCACCCTCACATGAAAGTTGGCCTAAAATGCTTAGCCAGGAAAATTCGAGCTGGTACCTTTACTAGACCTTGGGATATTCTGAGCTGCAACCTAAACTCGCATCCTCATTTTTATTTCAGGTATGGATTCCTAGGCCTCTTCAGAAGAGGACATACTTACAAACTGGTCCCCAGAAATTATTTTCTTGGGCTTCATGCCACTCTGCACCCCATCTGCCCTTCTAGGAGAGCTCTCTGACTTTGGCCCTTAGAAATTCTACCCTTGTGCAAATATCACCTATTGTTTATTCTTTGGCATTAAGTCTCTTCCTTCATGGTAAGAGTAGCCCAGTTCCCCTAGGGGAGCCACCTCTCTCCCACTCTTAGTCATGTAGTTTGGTAGGAATGCCCTTAGCTCTACAGGTAGGCTTTGATTAACTTCAACCAATCAGCAAAGCTCACATCTGACTACAATGATTGGTTCAGGATGGTCACATGACCCCATTATGGCCAAAGAGACACGAAAACATTTGTTAAGGCTCTTCATCTATACTTCAGCATGGTTAGTGTCATCTCCTACAGCTTTCTGGATGCCTCCTTGGCTTCAGCCCCTGGAAGTCCTCCCTTCTCTTCTTGCCCAAATCTCTCTGTTCTATGCAATGTGCCCTTAGCACTTTGCCAAGACAGACATTAATGCAGATTCTATCCTAACTAATGGTTGGCTCCTTTACCTCTTTTTCTAAACCAGGGATAGCAAATAGAATTTATCTTGTGGGTCAACTCTGATCGATGAGTATTTGGTCTGAGAGCTGTGCTAAGAAAGATTCAGAGGCTGACTCGAGCTTCAGCAAGAAAGTGTGTGGTGATCACTTAGTAATGTCTGTCATGGGCATGGGAGGAAGAGTGACTATGTACCTCATGGTTTTGATATCACCGCCCTAAGTCAAGGCTAAACCCAGCTCCCCTAGCAGTCCTATGGCCTTCCATATGTCTCCCTGCAGCTCCTGGCTGAGTGTATCTTTTCCTGATTCATGACTCTTATGGGTGCACCCTATAAGCTTCTGTTCCTTGTCTAAGGAGCTCATTCAGTTCACAGTCCTCTTGCAGACCTGAAATTATTAACATACCCTAAGACAAATGAGTTGCTTGGCATCCTTTCTGGCTTGTATTTTTTGCTCCTTCCATCTACTCAAGTTTCTGGTGGCTCATTCAAGTGTCCCAGTAGGGTTCCTCCCTCCTTTCCCCAGCTACAAAGATAATTTTAGGATTATAGAGTTACAATATAAAAATAACTTAAACATAAATAGACATAGTTTCCATGAAAAGAACAGGTGGACTGTTAACACACCAACCCCCATCCATAACTAATAAAGTTTCTTCTTTTTTATAGACATAGACATAGCAGGCATGATTCTTTCCTCAAAACCACAGCAGTCTTTGGCACTCTAGAAATTCTGATTCCTGACCAAAATCCATTTGTATTGGTATGTGAGCACTCCAAATGTCTTAGTATATTTAATCCTGTTTTTAACAGGAGAATTTTCTGTTCTGTGATTATAGACCATTTCTTATCTGGGTGTCCAATGTAGTGTGATCAGTACCGATTTTCACTTAATATCCCAGCTCAGAGGCAGAGCTGCCTGAGGTATCACTCACCTTTGTCAACAGGTTCTGATCAGAGATTGGAACAGTGATGTGGGCCCCCTATGGTATTTGTCTACTATGAGCCCCTCCTCTCATGGTCTGAGCTGTGGAAGTAAGGAGGCCCAGAGTCCCCTGTGAGGATTGGAGAATCTCCATCTCAAGATCCTTAATTGATCACAGGTTCAGAGCCCCTTTCACCATATAAGGTGATAGGTAATGGCCCCCTGAAGGGGGCCATTACTCAGATTCCCACAGACCTATAGCTATAGGGGGACCTGCTGCTGCAGTAAAAGATCTGCTCAAAAGGAACAAGCTTGGTGTTATGTCATTTGCTTATACCACATTATAACTGTTAGAAATGTGATAAAACAGTGTGTAGTCAACACAATTTAATGAAAATTTTGGAACATAAGTCACAGTTCTCCCTGTGCTAGACCTTTTGTGGATTCACTCCAGGATCCATATCCCTCTCTCAATATAGCCAGACTACCTTGGTTCATCTCCAACTCTGCCTCTTACTGACATTTATAATACTTAAACTCTCTGCCTTGGGGGAATTTATAGTACTTAAACTCTCCATGTCTTGGGTTCTTTATATGTAAAGAGATAATTGTACCTCCAGCACACTGTCGTTGTGAGAATTGAGTTAATGTGTATAAAGTATTCTGAACATTGCTTGCACATAGTTTATGCATGAGTTATTATAATTACCCCAATTTTCCTCTGGGGAAACCACTTGTCCTTTCTGTTCCATGAAGGCCATGTATGCAAAGGGGCCCCAAATGCCAAAGGAGCTGAGAAGCCAAAGAAGGAAGCTTGTTGATCAATGAGTTTAATAGGGATCCTACAGAAACGCGATCCTGGATGACAGCAGGTAATTCATATCTCTGCATCTTTCACCCCCAGACCACCCACTGATATCACCACTTAGACACAAACCTACATGCTTTGAAAAGAATGTGTGGTGCTCAGGGGGAATGAAGGGGCAAGATATCATGAGGCTCCGGTGCCAGCGTGAGCTAAGAGATAGATAGCATCCAGGAGACCTTGCTCCTAAGGAAGGATTAACGCAAATTTCATGATTAGCCTGAAGAAGCTTCTGTACAGATTTCAGAGTCCACCAGAGGGCAGGGGACAGGATCAAATGTCCAGGTTCATGCACTCAGAAGTTAAGATGGTTGATTAGCTTCAAGACGTAGTCAGCTTTTCAAGATAGAGTCAGTTCTGTCCGCATACCTTCTTTCAGTCAGTCTATGTGTTTCAGGGAGAGCTGACTCTATCTTTACTGCTGTTTGTGGTCTAACATTTCACCCAAGCCCTTCCTGAGTCTGGGATTTGGTGACCCAATCTCTCCAGAAATTCTCCAGAATTTCTTGGCCAGGGATTCGGAGAGTGGATCTGGGGTAACAATCGACTTGCTACTGATTAACTCTCCTTATTTAGTAAATGAAAGCTCTTCCTTCTATAACTTCAAGTGATCTATGTTATAAAAGAAAATACCTAATCCCATAATACATAAATTCAAAATTACTCTGTAAATGCTGTCTATTCTACCCTGAAGTGATAGAGGCAGAGTGAGTATTTCTGTTCCAGCTTTCTCTGTCCTGGTTAGTCCTACTTCTCAGCCTCCAATATGTTGTTGAATCTCTAGTCTGCTATTATCTTCTCTCTCATTCTCTTGTCCTTGTGGATTTATACCTATTTTATTCTTTTACAGCCATGTTATTGGGATTTCAGAAGGGAGCAGAGATAAAAGCCTGAGCTCAAACCATATTTAGACTTTAACTATAAAGTCTTTCCTCAAAGTCTTTGAGGAATCAAAGATGCTTTACTGGAAAACGGACAGATAGCATTGCCCTGGGCAGCCTATCTTTTAGAAGTCCCTGAACTACACCAACTTAGGTAGAAATTACATCTGCAAATCCCAAGAACTATTTTTGAGAAAATGTGAGCACTCAGAAACCCAATGCACTTCAGAGCAAAAGCTCTTCATTCTAAATAATAATAATAATAATAATAATAATAATAATAATAATTTAACACACTAAGAATTAATTCCTGTGCTTTATTCAATGAGAAGAGTAGCCATGGCTGTGCAGCCTGTAGTCTCACAAATGAAACCAGCTTGCTTTGGCTCCTATAGACTTATACCCTGGGGAGCCTGGTGTGGCTGTGGGACCCCTTGCTTCTTTGGGGGGGAGACCTCCACTGCTGAGATATCCCTCCTGATCTTCAATGGTCACACATGGGTGTGGGACCAGCCTGTTCCAAGTTTCTGCCCATCCTACCAGCCTGGAGGTGGCTTCTTCTCTATGTTCTTAGTTGTAAGGCTTTGGTTCAGCAGGACTTCAGGTGATTGTCTGTTACGGTTGTTTTGTTGTAGTTTATTTATAATTTTGATGTGGTTGTGAGAGAAGGTAAGCACAGTGTTTACTACCATGCCATCTTGATTGGAACTCAGGGAGATCCAGGTTTTAAGGAAATTAAAGCTTATGTAGTTTGGGGAGAAGTGTTCTACTTCCTTTGGAGAGAATGCAAAATTATGAACATAAAATTAAGTATGAAGTTGAATATTTATTTAAAATGGGAAAAGAAATTACAGCAAATTACAAAATGTAAAAAGCTGACAAATACAACAAAAATCTAGAAAAATAATATCTTTATTGTTTGACTACTTGACAAATCTCTTTAGTACCTTTCTCTTTGTATTTTTTGGACAACATACCTCTATATACTTCTGTATATGACAACGATTTTGTAATGTTATTTGGTATAGAAAAATAATTCAACCTTCCTTTGAGCATGAATGAACAATTATTTTTGTTTTAAATAAGTATATAAATTAAATAAATAAATATAAATTAAAAAAATTTGTTTATTATTTATAGATTAAAAAGGCTTTTCGGCCTCAGAACTAGTCATGGGTAAGTCATGAACATTTTAAAAATTGTCAAGTTTGGGAAACACTGCATCAAGTTTCTTTCATGTATGAGCTGTAAGATTTCATGCACATTTCAAGTTTTCTTGCACAGGGACTAATCTTAAAAACTTTCTGAGTTGACCCTCATTAACCAGTTTATTCTTGGCAACCCCATTGTACTAGTGGATCATGTTGTCAGTATTTTGTGTTAGATCAAGGAGAACTAGATTATAAAATGATACAAAAGCTTAATCTGTACTTCTATTCACAACTTATCTCTTCCTCTTTATTAATTACTACTTCAGGTATAATTTGAAATGAACGGCTTTTGCCTTACAATTTGCTTCTCAATGTCAGAATGATTTCTATTGATTTTGTTGCTTATTTATGATTCCCTTCTCCATTCCACACAATGAGGGGCCACTCACAAACATACATGGACACTCTAGGCCACACATCCAAGCTTTATCTGTAACCTTCAGCAACCATCCAGGCCTTGGCCACTTCTTGGGCCTTTGTGTGCACTCCTACAGCATGGTCCACTCTTAGAAGGCAAGAGACTCAGGGAGAGAACCATGTAGATCCTGGAAGCAAGTCCAGGGCCATTAGGATAGAGAATTCTATGGTCCTCGGTCCTTAACGTAGTGGCAGGAAGCAGAGGAGCCATAAATTCCGGGTCAAAATCCCATTGACCCTGTGGACTTAGCTTGAGGGTATGAGTGCAGCAGGAGGTGAGTCAGGGTGAGGCCCTCCTAAGTGTGGGTCCCAGGGCAGGACCCTCTGCTGCCCAGATCGAAAGGCAGCGCTACTCCCAACCTCAACTTTCCTCTAACCAGATCAAAACCCCCACACCCACTCCAGTTTCACCCAACATGGGGGGAAGTTTGATGCAAATTTTACTAAAATGTGAGACTATGTTGAACACATTGCTAAAGGCCCTTCCAGAATCTCAGATGTCCCAGTCAAGCAAAGAGCAAATTTGCCCTTCTTCTGCTTTTCTGGTCTATTCATGCCCTCAGTGGATTGTATGTTGCCCACCTGTATGAGCAAAGGTCATTTGCTTTATTTAGTCTACCAATTCAAATGCTAATGTCTTCTAAAAACACCTTCACGCACCCAGAAATATATTTTACCAGCTATCCGGACATCCCTTAGCCCAGTCAAGTTGATGCGTAAAATTAACCATCACACCATCTTACTTTTTAAATTCAGAACTTTATAGTTCTCACAGAACACTTTTAAATTAATAGACTATTTTATTATATAATTAGGTTCATCCAGGGTTATAAATAAGCAGAAGAAAATTCATAACTTTCTTTTACTAAATAAAAATAGAGCACTCAAATTAATATAATCAAATTTCCATTCTTTGGAATACATTATTATAAAAATGTATTCGAGTAATTTAATATCACTATAAATACAAAATGTAGATTAATTTAAACCTAATTAAAGTGAGGTCTTTGGGGATTCTTCTTAATTCCCTCCTAGGCAAAACTGAGGAGAGTGCTATCTGTTTTTTTTTCTATATTTTTTCATTCTTCAGCATAATGAGCAGAGTTAAATTTATGGAGTTCCAAAGTGACAAAGCAAGTACATTTTGGGCTTCCTACATGTAGGGGATGTATTAGTGTCTTAGGACTGCCATAACAAAGCAGCAAAAACTGAGAGGCTGAAAATAACAGAAATTTATTGTCCTAGCTCTGGAGGCCAGAAGTCCAAAATCAAGGTGTCAGCAGGGCTGTGCTCCCTCTAAAGTTGCTAGGGAAGGAACCATGACTCTGTCCTAGCTTCTCATAGTCTCATGCATTCCTTGGCCTGTAGATGCATCACTCCAATCCTCCATCTTCAGATGGCATTATTCCTGTCTGTACATGGTCTTCCATCTGTCAATGTCTATTTGTGTCCAAATTTTTCCTTTTTAATAAGGACACCGTTATATTGGATTAGGGCCCACCCTACTGGCCTCAATTCAACTTGATTACTTCTGTAAAGACCTTATTTTCAAATTAGGTCCCACTCTTAGGTATTGGGGGTTAGGACTTCAACATATCTTATTGGGGGAGGGGGAGGGAAAGAACACACAATTCAACCCATAACAGGAAATGTTAACATTTTTATACCCTTTAAGATGACTTTTTGAATGAGGAGAACTTGTATATGTTTTCACATTCAAAAGATATACATATTCTCCACCCAACAATGCTGGTTAGATTTTAACAAGGTCTGTCATCAGTGTGGAACTTGAACTTCTTACTCTGGCTTGGGTGGCCTTCTTGATCTGTTTCCTACCTACCTCTGTAATCTAACCATACAAACCACTGGCTTTCCTTCTGTTCCTGAACACAGTCATTCCTTTTCCTGCCTCAGGGCCTTTGCACTTGCTGTTCCCTCTGTCTAGAACCCTCTCCCTGTGATCTTTGCATGGCAACCTCATTTTTATTCTTCAGAGCTCAGTTCACGTGTTACCTGCTTAGGGAGGCCTTCTTGGTTTAGTCTATGTAAAGGAAGCCTCCACACTTATCACTCTATCAGGTTAGTTTTTTGTTGGTTTTTCTTGTTTATTTTTATCAGAGCACTTTCCAGAATATGAATATATGCTTGTTTATTTCTTTTTATATTTTTTCCTCCCTCTTGTTTCCAAACACCACTCCTTCCCCCTACCCAAAAAATTAGGAGCCTCTCAACAATATTACACAACATGGTACTTCAGGGAGATTTGTAAATACCCACCATCCATTAAACCCCTCTAATTTTCCAGCATTATATGCGGTCTGACAATTAAGTTCGTGAACTCATCCTAGAAAAAGTGCTACATGCCTCATTACTGAATATCACTATGGTCACCTTTAAAGTACTCCCCTTGGTAAGCTGTGCACTGATGCTAGTGCCTAGTCCACCCTTCCAAGCAATTTTGGAACTCCTTTTCTGGAATGGCTATCAGAGCTGTCATCATATTACCCTTGATGTCCTGAATGTCATCAAAATGTCTTCCTTTCAGTATTTCCTTTATTTTCTGAGAAAGAAAGAAGTCATTGGGGGCCAGATCAGGTGAGTAGGGAGGGTGTTCCAATACAGTTATTTGTCGACTGGCTAAAAACTCCTTCACAGACAGTGCCTTGGGAGCTGGTGCATGTCGTGATGCAGGAGCTGTGAATTGTTGGTGAGAAGTTCAGGTCATCTAACTTTTTCACACGGCCTTTTCAAATAGTAAACTTGGTTAACTCTTTGTCCAGTTGGTACAAATTCATAATGAATAATTCCTGTGATGTCAAAAAGATTAGCAACAGCATTGTAACAAGTTCGTGAACTTAATTGTCAGACCTCGTATTTCTTTGTTTATATTATTTCATTTCATTTCCTCAACAATCCTGTGGGGATGGAATTACTATTCCCATACTACAAGTGAAGAAATGGTCTTAGAGAGGGTTAGATGACTTGCCCAAGGCCACAGAGCCACTAAGAAGTGATGGAGACAGGAATTGAGCCCATGTCTGTCTGATTGTGAAGACCTCTCTTTTTCTACCATGATGTTATGCCTCAGTCCCTAGCCCTTAAAAGAGTCAGAGGAACATAGATAAAGCATAATTTATTACTTCTCTTTTTTTACTTGACCAACTTTAAACATTAACCCTCTGACACTTTGGTGGAAAAATATTCATTGGCCCATCATTCTTTCATTTGGGAAATTACTCTCACCTTCCCCACAGGAATCATGCTTAGTTATATGGTACCTGAAAGACTAACCCCACCTTCAGAGTGTGCATGTGACCTGGGCTGGCCAATCAGAGTGCTCTTTCCCCAGGTCTCCATGCCAGTACAGAAAGGAGAATGTGATCTGAGCCAGGCCAATCAACACCCTCTCTGGAACTTTACTGAAGCTCTAGGGACAATCATTCCTCATTCATTAGCACCATGGTAGTCAGGAGCTGCAAGTGGCCCTGTTAGTCACATAGAGGATGCTGGAAGAGAAAGCCAAATAGAAGATAGCAGAACTAAGAGATAGATGGATAAAGAGACAGAATCAGAAGACCTAATAACAATTTTAGCACTCAAACCTACCCATTTATTTATATGATTGTTTGTTTAACAGGATCTCCTCACTAAACTACCCCCACAAAGGTAAGAATTACATTTTGCCTTTGTCCAAGGCAGTGCCTGTCATGGAGTAGGTGCTCCACATATATTTGAATGACTGAGAGTATTGTTTCTACCAGCAGTGCCTGAGCTCGCAGCATAATGATCATATTCAAGAGAAATTATTTCTATCTCCAGTTTTAGAATGAACTGTCAGGGTATATGGAACTTGATTAAAATTGGAGAAAATCTTAGTTAATCTTAGAGTTGTATTCAACTTTATGATATCTAATGAGCCCATTTTTTAAATTTAGGTTGAAATTAGTGTGAATTAAAACTGGGCAGGGATAATGCATTCTGGCTCTGTTCTTTAGAAAGGTATGAGATGTCTAAGGCACCATAACTTAATTTAACTCTAATAGGTCTTTAAGCACCCTGTCAGATTATAACCTGATTCATCACTCACTTTGAAGCTAAAAATAGAAGATGATACAAGAGGTTAGCATCATCTAGCAATGAGAGCTTTCTCAAACGGATAGACATAAATCATGGGAAGCACGTCACTCACTCCTATCTAAAGCCACAGGCTGGGTACATCTGGTGCTTGGCAATTGTCTCAGAATGAAATGACTCTTGAGATGAAACTGTCGTTATTCAGGAGAGTTGGCTTGCGAGGGTTTCAAAAGATATGATGACTGAAAGTCTGCCCCCAGCCAGCCTCTGCTAATCATTCTTAGTAGACCATGTAGTGGTCCCTGATTGCTGACTGCTTTCATCTGGTTTCCATGGGAGCAATTCAAACAGTGGGACAGGCTGTGGGAAAGGAAGAAAAATGGGAATTGCTCTCAAATTTTTCTGGAAAAATCATTGATCTTGCATTGTGTTCCAGCTTCCATCTTGATAAAATTAAAATGGTTTATGTTGCCTACCTGGAGTCTGTAAAGTCCTTAGAGATCCTCAGAAGAGGAGGGGCAGCCCCCAAATAAAGTATGCAACTGATAACAGTGCTAGCAAAAGAAAGGATGGAGGGAGTGCTACTTACCTCTGTTGTCTCAAATTCAGGCAGCAGAATAAATGAAACTCAGCAATTTCTGCTCACTTGGAGGTAGGCAGAGTGCAGGACTCGAATTATGGATGAGAAAAGGAAACAAACATCAATGGAACATGTAGCTATGTATCAGGCATGGTTAGGCATTACCTTAATAGGTATTATCTATTAGGTATTACCTGCTTACTTAGTAGGCATTGCATGGCATATGGTGTTGCCTTAATAAGTTGCTATGAAACTATTCTATAGATGAACCTTTTTTGGGGTTGACTTTCAGGGAAGTTAAGTGATTTCTAAGCTAGTAAATTAAAGAGACAGCCTTCATCTCTAAGACTGGCTCCCAATGTCTTTCTTCTTACCATTATACCATGTTATCTGTATACATCTATGAGATGTAAAAGATGTATGCTATGTGTATACATCTATGAGATGTAAAAGTGAAAGTGTTTCTTTGTTTTGACTTTCAATAGGAAGAGAACCACTTTCTCTGCACAGAAATCATGCCATCTTGAGTTCCCCTATAAGCATATTATTTACCCATAAATTCATTTGACAAATATTTATCAGATACCTACAAGGTGCCAGGCATTGTACCAGGTACTAAGTCCTGGTGAATAAAATAGAGATGAGCTCCGTCCTCATGGTCTTTGCTATGTAGTTAAAGAGACAATAAAGAAAGCAAAATATGCAGCATTGCAAATTGTGATAAGTTCTCTGGAGAAATGAACAGTGATAAGAATAATTATAGCAGTGTGGAATTTTATTATTTGCTGTTTCATGAAGCAGCATAGGGAAAGGGGTTAAGATGTGAGCTTTGAAGCCTGACAAGATTAATGTTAGCTCTGCCATTTCTAAACTGTTTGATCTTGGACAAGTTACTTAAATCTTTCTGTGTCTCAGTTCCTGAACTAGAAAATGGAGATAATAGTATTTACCTTAAAGGGTTATTGTGAATATTAGACAATAGAATCAATGTAAATCCATGTAAGGTATTTGGAACTCAGCCTGACACTTAGTAAGTACTCAGTAAATGTAATAATTTCATATCTACTATTTGTAGGCTACCCATTATACTTATAACAATCCATGTTTAAAATATTCAGCCAGTTATTCATGGTGTGACCCACTGAGAAAATCTAATTTCCTATAACCAACATTCTAATATATATAATTTATAATCTAATACATATAACAAACATGTTTTACAAACTTTGTAGGCGTTATAGACTCAAGGCTAAATGTTATATTTTAGAGAATTTAAACAAATGTGGAATACATTTTTAACTATATTGGAGTCTTTTTTTTTAACCGTTAAATATGGAAACTGTAGTGATCAGGGTTATAGGAGATCATAAGAATTTTTTAATTTAAGCTATTTGACCCACCTGGATGATATTTATTGTTCCTTGCTTTTTTCTGAGGTTTCTGGGGTGTAAATATTCTCTAATCCCCTTTCATCACCTGACTGAGGGGAGTAATACAACCCCAAGAATTTGACCTTTCCATGTACTTTTGTCAATGAGATTATTCTCTTTCAAGATTTACCAGTAAATACCATGTAGCATGTTACGTATATCCCTTTCAGTTTCAGTCAAGGCTAAATCAAAACACTTCCCTAGTGACATGAATTGATCTTAGTCTTCAGAGTGTAGCCAGCACAAACTATGGGATAATACTTCCCTTCCTCCATAATGATTATTTCTCAAGGCAATACCACTTGGATCCAGCATTTCATTTTCTTTTCTATTCCCAGCTTGACCTCTAAGGATTTTAGCTATTCTCTACTTCTTTGAAGAAGCAGAGATGCCGTGACCTGCTCATAGTGGGATGGTCAGGTTTCATGTTCAGAATCCCAAGTTCCACAGTTACTGTTGCTCTTTCCTCGACCCAGGCAGCACCTGCCTCTCTTATGTTTGCACACATGTGGACTCAGCTGCTTATGTTTATGTCATTGATCATCAAGCAATGACCCTTCCCTCAGCCCCTCTACATCCTGTCTCACTCCATTGGTTTATTAAGAATGAACGCTGTATGCACTGGTTTTGAAAGTGAACTCTAGCACATCTGGGCCTTGCTTTGGGTTCCTCGCTCTTTTCAAGCAGAACAGTTGGAAAATGGTTCAATATTGATTTATTTGCTTTTTTGATTTAGGTTATTTCTCTGTTCTTAAGTTCTTAAGGGGACTGTTCAAAAACCTTCTTTAGCAGCACCCTGGAGGAACATAAGAGGTGGGGGTGGAGGCAGGGGAGAGCTAAGGAATGAAAGGGTTAGTTGCAGAAACGGGGGAGGAGGGTAGTGATTTTCTTGGGTTGGCTATTGATCTGGCCCCTTATTTTCTGAAGGCTGTTGTATTTCTTTCAGTCTATGCCTTTGTTTCCTGCTACTCATCCTCCAGTCCATAGAGCTGTACAAAGAGAATTGACTTGAAAAAAGCATCAAATTTGGTTTTAGAGTTAGTTAACCCTGGCTTTGAGTCTACCACTTCCTATTTATTGACCTTCGTACAGCTGCGTATAGTAGTCTCTTACCTTATGCTTTAGTTACCTGTAATCAACACAGTCTAAATATACTAAATGGAAAATTCCAGAAATAAACAATTCATAAGTTTTAAATCACCACCATTCTGGGTAGTATGATGAAATCTCACACTGCCTCACTCCATCCTGCCCTGGATGTGAGTCAACCCCTTGAACAGCATATCCATGCTATACATACAGTAAAATAAGATATTTTGAAAGAGAAGTCACCACCCCATAACTTTTATCACAGTATATTTTTATAATTGTTCTATTTTATTATTAGTTATTGTTGTTAATCTCCTACTGTGCCTAATTTATCAATTAAACTTTGTCATAGGTATGTATGTATAGGAAAAAAACACCTAGCATGTATAGAGTTTGGTACTATCCTTGATTTCAGGCATCCAGTGAGATACCAGTGGAAGGTATCTCCCATGGATAAGGGAGGGACTACTGTATATGTTCCTATATATTTTGAGGTGTAGTATGTCATTTGATTTTTGTTTGAGGTAGATTCATGTTACATGGCCTCTTTGAAAACCAGTTAGACTCAGATGAGGAAGTTGCCCTAAATTTGCAGACACACCTGACCTTAATTACTTGGTCACTCTGGTTTTTGCAGCCAAGGCCCAGCATTTTGGAGGCAAAGAAGGGACATCTGGGCTCCTTTTTCTCCACAGCCTTGTCATTACTCCAACATTTGTTGTTACTTATCTTCTACACTGCTAGCAGGAATGTAAATTAGTACAGCTATAATGGAAAACAGTGTGGAGGTTCCTTAAAAAATTAAAAATAGAATTACCATATAACTCAGCAATCCCTCTTCTGGGTATCTACCCAGAAAATCTGAAAACATTTATCCATAAAGCTACATGTACCCCAGTGTTCATTGCAGCATTATTCATGACGGCCAAGACATGAAAACAACCGAAGTGTCCTTAGATAGATGATTGAATAAAGAAGATGTGGTATATATACACAATGGAATACTACTCTGCCATAAGAAATGATGAAATGCTGCCATTTGTGACAGCATGGATGGATCTTAAGAGTATTAGGCTAAGCGAAATAAGTCGGACAGAAAAAATCGAGAGCCATGACTTCACTCATATGTGGGATAAAAAACTGAAAGCAACAAACAGACAAACAAACAAGCAAAAATTCATAAACATAGACAGCATTTTAGTGGTTACCAGAGGATAAGGAGGGATACAGGGAAGTAGAAGAAGCTAAAGTGGGTCAAATATATGGTGATATATGATGATGGAAGGAAAATTGACTTTGGGTGGTGAATACACAATGCAATATATAGATTGATGTATTATAGAATTGTACCCTTGAAACCTATATAATTTTATTAACCAATGTTACCCCAATAAATATAATTTAAAACAGGGATATCTGGTCATTTTATCCCAACCACAAGCCACTCTGTCAAAAGCACCTGCCTCAACACTGGCCTTGTAAGGCTGTTGTTAGGGTCAAATGGCTTAGTAGGCGATATGAGTACTACTGTTATTACCAGCATCTTCATGTTACAGATGTGTAAACTGAGGCACAGAAAAGTTAAATAGCTTGCCCAAGATCACACAGCTAGTAATTGGCATAGCTAGGATTTAAACCCAGGCAAGACTCACAACAAACCCAGTTTTAGAGTAAATAGTAAAAATAAAATAAAATTATGAGACATGTTATTTTTTCTTACATTTAAGGTTAGGTTATTTAGGTTATTTTGCACATAGGTAATTTTCTTAGGATGAAAAAATTATATATTTTGCTCACTTTTTTTCATATTTCTCCAAAAATGGTATTATAGTAGGATACATAATATTTCATATTCAAATTCCCCATCACTATCAAAATAAGAATCAATTTTGAAAAATGATTTAAGGGCTTTTCTGGTTTTCCCAGGAGCCTCTCATAAGCCTCTGATAGTCCAATAATTTTTTTTGAAGCGTCTGTGCAATTGGCTTGATTGCATTTTCAATGTGGACACACAATTAGCAAGAGCCCAGTGGGGCAAGATGAGACGTAAGAGGACATATACCAGCGTTAAGAGGAGAAATGTTTGTTTGAGTAGGGCTAATTTGCTATCAGTGGATATTTTCATTTAAGATGACCTTTGCTTCATTATGTAACCTGACAACAGAAGGGACATGGATAACGAAGACTGAATGGATGAGGACCCTTCAGCCTTCCACAGATATTAACTATCCTACCTTCATTAGAAAATGGCCACAGCTTAACTGATTTGATAGGGGTATCTGGTGAATTATTGAGGCAGACAGACTCTAAGATGGGCCCCAATGATCCCTGTCTCCCAGTATCCATGTTCTTGTATAATTTTCTCCCATTGAGTGTGGGTAGATCCTGTGACTTGCTTCTAACCCATAGGTAATGGAATGTATGTGATTGCATGTACGTTGGTATGATATATAAGATTTTAATGTCAATCTTACTAACAGACCCTCTTCCTTGCTGGCTTTGATGAAGCAAGTGGCCATATTGTGAGCCTCCCTATGGCGAGGCCAACATGGCAGGAATGGAGGGTAATCTCCAACTGACAGCCAGTAAGAAACTGGGGCCCTTAGTCCAACAACCCACAAGGAGCTGAATTCTGCCGACAACCATGTGAGTCTATAAGTGAATCTTTGTCCAGCCAAACCTTGATGTAAGACTGCAGCCCTGGCCAAGACGGTGATTGCAGCTTTCAGACGAGATTCTAGAGTAGAGGACCCAACAAAGGCATACCTGGGCTCCTGACCCACAGAAACCATGAGTTAATAAATGGGTGTTGTCCTAAGCTGCTAAATTTGTAGCAATTTGTTATCCAGCAGTAGATAATTGATACTTCTATCATATTCAAAATCAATTGGGTTATTTATTTCAATATTTACTGAGAACATCCCATGGGCAGCGTCTAGTGCTAGCTCTGGTGATACCATAGTGAACGAGAGAGAAATGGTGCTTAATGGAGCTTACGATCTAATGAACTGGATGACTGTGATACCGTGATTTATGTTAAGAAACACGTATATATTTGGTCTTCATCTCTGGCTCCTGGCACAGAGCTCCTAAAACCCTTGGGATTTCCCAAGAGGGAGGAATGTCTTTTCTTGTTCATTAAAAGTCCCTTCTGAGTTTTTGCTGATGAGTTGACTTAGAGTGGGGCCCCAGACAGCCTCAGTATGGGGCTGGTCCTCAGAAAAACCAAAGGAATAGAAGATTGGGACTTTCAACCCCACCCATTGACCTCTGGGAAGCAGGAGAGCTGTAGATTAAGCTCTATAAAAACAATTGAACAAGGTTTAATGAGCTTCTGGGCTGATAGATGCATTCATGTGCCAGGAGGGTGGTACACTTCATTTCCACAGGGGCAAAAGCTCTTGAGCTCAGGACCTTTCTGGATCTCACTTCATGTACCTCTTCATTTGGCTGTTCGTCTGGATCCTTCATATCCTTTATGATAAACTGGTAAATGAAAGCAAGTGTTTCTCTGAGTTCTGTGAGCTGCTCTAGCAAATTAATCAAACCTAGGGAGGAGGTGTTGGGAACCTCTGATTTATAGCTAGTCAGTCAGGAGCACCGGTGACAATCTAGACTTGTGATTGGCATCTGAAGTGAGGGCTGTCTTCTAGGCTTCAGCCCTTAACCTGTGGGATCTGACATTATCTGCAGGTAGATCCTGTCAGAATTGAGTTAAATTTGTAGGACACCCAGTCAGTGTCTGCTGAGAATTGGAGAATTGCTCGTGATGCTGGAAAAAACAAATTGGAATAATATACTTTCATTTATTCAGGAAAGCATCCATGGAAAATCTACCTTTAAGCCTATAATTGAAGACTATAATTTCTTATAGTCTGAGATAGTGCCACTATTCCTCATACAAATGAGAATATGCTCATCCTGTCTCCAAAAGGAGAGACCTCACATCTTAGCAGTCTCTGGATCTGCTCCAAGGTCAGAATTTCTGAGTAATGGTCCTTCTTCCCCGCGTATAGTAACAAGCCCATCTTGATATTCTATAACCTCTGGACTAGAGTTTAAGGTTAAGCATCATCAATACGTCTATATAAAATAGTAGGAGAAAAACAAAAGGAGATACAATAAAAAATCAGTTAATTGCATAAAAATATACTTGCTAAAGCAAGGGAGATAATAACAAATACTACCTTCCAGGTAGTACTTTACATATACGTATGTGAACTCATTTAATCTTTACAATAACCCTACTAAGAACTATCATTTCACAAATGGGGAAATTGAGCCAGAAAGAAGTTAAGACATTTGCCTAAAGTCTTCAGCAATAAATCTGACATTTGAACCCGTGTAGCCTGACTTGAAATTCTGTGTGCTGAAGGGGAGCAGAATACGCCATACCATAACATGCCTCTTTGGCATGACATTTATTTTGAGAAACTGCAGAAAAAGAGAAGCTCTGAAAACAGAGAAGCTGTCCTTCTGTAAGGTAACTTTACATTAGAAAGGGGCCCACACTACCAGGAAGAGAGCTATTAGCGGAGATGCTTTTTCATCTGAAAGATTTATCTGTGTGGCAGGGCAAACTTTGTTTACCCTATATCTCCTCTTCTCACCATCCTCTGAATTGCCTCTCCCCTTTGAAGTCGCAGTCTCGAACCCTCTCCTTGCTCAGGATGGTACAGAAGCCTCAATTGCCTGGCTGCCTTTGGAGTCTCATCTTTGTGGGGCTCCCACATGTAATTATTTTTTTTTCCCTCCTGTTACTCTGTCTTTTTATTATAGGAGTCTCTCAGCCAAGAACCTACAAGGGTAGAAAGAGAATGATCTTTCTTCCTCTACAGGACTTAACACTTCACTATAGTCCTTTCTGCTCTGAATAGCTACCATAACCCTTGTTTCTACAATGTTCTCAGAAATGCCACTGATGTTTACAACATTCTTCCTCTGCCACCCATTCCCCATTCCTTTGCCTGCGGCAAGCATCTCAGCGACTAAGAGTCTTTACTTGATATGGAGACATTCGAGTCTGCTTGGGTTTGAATGCACTCTTACTAGCTGTGTCAACTTGGGCAAATTGATTAACTTCTCTGTGCCTCGGCTTCCTCATCTATAAATGGGGATGATAACAGTTCCATAGGATTGCTGTGAACATTAAATGAATTAATATATGCAAAGCATTTTGGTTTATTTTTTTCAGTCTGTAGGGACAGTTCCAGAGGCTTCCACTTAACCCTTCCTACCATAACAACATTCACATTACAGACCAAGGAGCCAGCGTGAGTATCCTGCCAGTACTGTGACTACAACTAACCACTCAAGAACTAAAGAAATGACAATAGAATGCTTCAAGGATCCAGTAGGATCACTGTAAATGGTCCTACTGTGAGTGAGGCCCACTGTCACCTGTTTTCCATAAACCTCCATATGCCTACCAGAGAATTACAGATGGCATTTGGAGCCTCTAAAAATTAGCATTAGCTAGGAGGTAATACTAATAATCCTGTGAGCCCTGTATAAACCCCTTTTTCAGGGCCCAGTTGCCCTGGTAAATGGTTCCAGGTGCCTTTCTGAAAGGAAAGGCGGAAGACTTCAGTACACATGTGTGGTGGCATTGCAGGGATGTTCCTTAAGAGCATTTGGCCTCCCCTTTATTCAAGGGATTCTGAGTCTGGAAAGTGATTCAGGCGTGGGAATCGAGTGAAGGACTGTGGCTGTCCTCATTGTGACTGCAGTCAGCCCTCTGCTCCCCAGACTTAGGCTTTGTTGTTGTCGTTATACGAATTAAGCAACATTTTAGGGCCCATGTGTCATAGCCTAAAAGACCCTAGGATTTATTAGGCACTCTCAAATATCCCTAAAGTCAGATCCTTCTGATAATCACACCTAAGCCTTCTGCTTATTTAAGAAATCGGGACCCGCTTGCCCCTTTAGGAAACCTTTTTCCATGGAAGCATCTCCTCTATCACCCCAGCCTACAGAGGGCACGTACATGGCAAGGATGCTAGTACTCCTCTTCTCAATGGGTTTTTTTCTGAAGCTGGGTGAGTGGGTCTGCCATGATCAAGCCACTCTGCTATCCCTGTCTCCTTTACTCTTTGGATTCCTTTCTCTACGTCTCATCAAGGAATGTGTGGCATCTGAAGTCTACATGCATGGGCCAATATTGAAACTCAGTTTCACACAACCAAGCAAGATGTTTAAACTTCTTCTAGTTATTTAATTGAACCCTTTGAATCCAGAATTTTTTGGTGAGGGTACATATAAGATGAATTTGAACTAATCTAAAATTATAGTCTTCTCTTCCCAACACTCAGAGTTCTTTCCCATAATCTTGTGATGCTTTTGGTATATAAGGCTGCTCTTCCCATGTTTGATTTTGATTTTAGGGCATGCTAGAATCTGACTCTAACTGTAGGCCTGGAGTCAATGAGCGGAGGTAGGGGTGGGCTGTGAGGACATCCCCTTGCAAGGTGACCTCTGACTGAAGCTAGTGTTTTTGAACAAAACAGGACCAGCCTCATCTGAGTGGGGCAAGGGCTGCTTTTGTTAGCCCAGGAAGCTCTGTGAATTCTGGGCTTTTAGATTCTGGCTTGGGGTTATCTGACCCTTCTCAAATATCTCCATTTCAGTGTCATGGGAAGAACCACTTTTTCCTAATAAATGCCCTGAAAGACCTGATGAGACTGTGACTTCAATCTATCTAGCAAGTCATCAATCTTCAGGATTGTCTTTGCCTCTGGTTTTCGGCTTTATTAGCCCTCTGCCTGGGTAAGATAAAAGAGTGTTTTAGGGAAGTCGCAGAAACTTCCTCATTCACTGACCATGCTTTGAAGTGAGAATTCAAATCCCTAAGCCTGTGAGTTTTTCCTTTAAATTTTATCTATACCTCATAGTCTTTATTATATTCCTCCCTCTTCACACCAGAGCCTTGATTTTAATAGGCATTTTAGTCTTGGTGTTTTGCCAGTTGGCTCTGGGGGTACTATGCACACAGCTCATGCTATAATCAAAATACAATTTTATATGTATTTCCCATCAACTCTTTAAACTTCATTCAGGGTTTGGAGGAGGAAAAGGTGGCCTTCCTCTATACCTGGTGGAAACTTCTGACAGCTTCTATGGCTTCCCTTTCTCTCCCCACTTACCTTCACCTCTACCCACTAGCAGTCATTTTATTTCTTCCCCAGGGTGGAAGGTAGGGTAGAGATAAGAGGGAAAGGGGCAAGTGGGTTATTACTTCATTGGTGGCACCATGTCCTCTGGGTCCTGTAGATGATTAAAGCTGGGGCTGGCTCAAGTGGATTCTTTCTTTCAGGGCTCCTGCATAGGAATTGGGAGGTTCCCTGCAGGCCTTCTCTTCTGCGGCTCCTTTGACTCAAGTGGATGTCTTTCTATTCTGGGCAGTCTCTTTCCTCAGACCCTGGATACCTAGCTGTATGTGCTCAATGTCTTTCTGCGGAGGTCTTCCTAAGAGGAGCTGTTGTATAAGACCCAGCGCTCTCTCCAGTAGCCCAATGCAGTGATGGATAATCTCCTCATTCCTTGCTCAACAAACCTGGAGTCTCCCTTGATTGCTGTGTAGCAATGCTCCTGGTTCCTCCAGCTCCAAACGCTTAGCCAGCCCTTCTTAACATTCTGCTTGTTGTTGGTGGAGTTGGGCCTCATTCCACAGCCTAACCGAACTTTCTTGGTCATTACTTGGGCCCTAGTCTGCTGTGTTTTCCAACTGCAGGAGACACATTTCAAAGCTTTCCCAGGGGCCTACTGGAAGCTCTCACACTGGGCTTGGGATTGAGAGGTAGCACCAATTGCCCATTGTCCAAAAAGGAAAGATTTAAAGCAGAGCAAAAGCCCCTTTAAAAAAAATTTTCTCAACGATCTTCTCCAAATCCTCTCTCTGAACCCCTTTTATATACTTGATTTCACTGCAAACCCCAGGAGACGTGTACCAGGCTCTTCTTCATTCCCATTATAAATCCTGCCTGGATTTCGGAGTGGGTTGGGAGTAGGAGTTTGGTCGCTCTATTTTTTGCATCCTGAGATATAATCTATTAATGCATCCGTCTAAACTGAGGCAGGAATAGTATCATCATCCAACCTTCTATTACAATACTTGTAGTGACTTTTTTGCCATTGGGTGCCAATGTTTTACCTGCATCTCATCCTTACTGCTTTCAAATCCAACCAGGTCACCTAGGCAACCTCAGTCAATTCCCAATCCCTTGGGGGTCTCTTTTAAAGGAAGAACCCACTGTAGTTAGTTTCAGTGGGAATTTATTACATGATATTAATTAGAATGTCTGGGAAAGTGAAGGAACAAAGGTTGGATGTCACACAGTGAGAAGCAAAGCAGCCAGGAAGAATGTCCAAGCACACCACAGATGTCCAAACACATTCTAAAGGTGCTCTAGCAGAAATCCTGCTGTGACTGTCAGATAATGCTCCACATCTATAAAGCCAGGACTGACCACCAGGGCCCCCATTACAGTTCCTGCAGCAAACCATATACCCCAATGTCAATACTGACTAGGGGAGAGTGCATCTGCAACCTTTGCTCATACCTCAAGTCTTGCTTAGGTTTGGGGTTTGTTAGAAGATAGTCAAATGTATATATCCTAGCAGCAAAGGGTCTTCGGAAATGTGTCACCTTTGTTAGTTTCTGTATTTGGAAAAGAGAACTCATCATATAGAAGAACTAAAAAGAAAAGATTTGGGGCAGACACAAATGACATATATCCTTTACAAATCTCTTATGAAAAACAGTTAACGGTCCTCATCAATAAACTATTTTGACTATATAGAATAAACACAGAAAGAAACAAACAGAAAACCCCCTCTCATGGACCTTTAGAATTGTGTACCATTATATATAATACCTATTCAAAATATAAATTAAGAAAAAGATAAGCGCACTTTTTAATGCTCTTCCTTTGTACCATCTTTCTTACCTTCACTCTTCTTAGGCTATTGGGGTCTTCTAATGTCTTGCATTGTCATTGTTCTTTAATGCTGGCAATTGTTTTGATGAACTCTGATAGCCTTTGATCTCATTTAGTCCTTGTGTTGTTATAAAGACAAATGAGGTACTGTATTTAAAACACTTAGCATAGTGCAGGGCACACAGTGAGTAATCAGCCCGGGTAATTCTCCCACTTCTCCTCTCCCTAATAGCATTGCCTATTATTCACGTCTTGATTGCAAAGAAGTCATTGAGATGTAGCAGGTGCCTTTGAGGGGCTTTCCAAACATGTCCCCACAACTTAAATATGGACACTAGTCCAAGCTAAGCCAGTTATGCTTCTTTTTAGAGAAGGGGGTAGGTGCTTGAAAGATAAGAACTCACACAGATGAAATAAGAGTTGGTACCAAAACAGCTGAGGATACATACATTAGCTAAGGAAAGGAGGTAGCTGAAACTGGGAAGTTATTCTGGTTATCACATGTGGGCTCTGGAGTCAGGTTGCCTTAACCCCCTGCCCTGCCACTCACCAGCTGTGGGATCTTAGGCAAGTTACTTAAGCTCTCAAAGCTTCCGTTTCTTCATGTTTAAACAGCAATAACAACAGTATCTATTCCATAAGCTTTTGCTAATTGCATTGGACAGTTGCTATCATATAGGAAGCTTGATTTCTGGATTCAGCTTACTTGAAAGTTTGTTTGAAAAACATTTCAATTCCCCCAGTCTTCATCTTCCAGTAAACTGATTCTGCATTTCACATTTCCTGGGTGTCATAAGAATATCTGTAAACATAGTTAAGATGTTTTAAAAGAATATTTTTATAACTAATCAACTTCCATTTAAAACTCAGTGTCTCATCACTTATAAGAAAAGAGCTTGAAGCTCACGAAAGTTATAAAAGTGTCAAGGTGAATTTAGTTCAAAGTTTTCTTTAGAGAGAAAGTTTCTCTTTAAAGCTAGGTTGATTGATGTCCACTCCATGGGGAATTCATTTGCTATATGTGCAGTAGGGTTAATCTCAAGCAGGCTCTGGAAAGCATCATTTCACAATTGGTTCCAGTAGTCCATGTGAGATGCAGAACTGAAAGTAAGCTAATAAAAATGTCTGTCTAGGGCCGGCCGAGTGGCACGATGGTTAAGAACTGGCTTGGGACGCCAGAGGGCCATTCAAGTTTCATTCAGCTATTTTGGGGAGTCCCCAGCGGGTATATTGCAAATAGTTCTGTCCACTACAGTTACCAAGGGGCACTCATTATGTCTTCTTCCCATGATCTGACCACCTCCCTCCAATTATATCTGTTGTCCACTGAGCCATTTGAGAATGGGGCATTTCCACCACCCATGCTGCTGGTGTCCACAGGGATTACACTGAGGTTTGTGCCAAGAATGCCATCTTTCAGTGATCCCCAGACAGCCAGCTTGGTATGCCAGAGCAATCTCGTGTTCCCTGGAACCCTAAATGTGCCAAAGCTGGGCTGCATCCCTCACAGAAGAGGGTGAAGTCCCTGCCCTATGGGTATTTTGTCTCTTGGCACAAAAGCTGTGCTTCTTCAGGAGGGAGCCTTTGTAAATAGAGGCTTCATTGTCTGTTTGCAGCTAGTCTTGCTGCACTGCTCAGACATGAGTCCCTGGGGCTGGACTGTCCTCCCCAGTCCTCTTCCTGTGAGGAGGCTCTTTCCTTCCTCTCATGTAAATCATCTCATGTAAATAGATGCCTTTTCTTTCAGTTCATCAGTGCATTTGTTGGAATGCTTTTGGTTTCAAATAACAGACATCAACTTGAGCCAGCAGAAGTGAATAAAGGGACTGAATTATAAAGCTCTTAGAGTGTCTGGTGAAATAAAATGATAGAACTGCAGCTGAGCCTCGGGAGAAAATATGGGACTGAAAAGATATCATGATGTTTCCTCTCCTCTCTAGTTGACTGGCTCTCCCTGATCCTTACTCCACAGGGAGAAAAACATGGCTCTGTATGAGCTTTGCTGGGGAAGTGCAATGCACTGGCCATTTCTGAAGCATATGGTGGTGGTGAAGGTGGGGAATAGAGAAGGGGCTTGATGTAGATTTTAGAGATGTGGGCAAGGGCCAGAATAAGGTTGATCTTAACAACTGGGAAATTTATCCTGAAGGCAATGAATGGCAGAGCCACTGAAGAGTGTAGAATATAGCAAACAAATTTCTATTGTAGTCAGATCATGCTGGTAGTGTTCAGAGAGCTGATTTGAGGGAGCAAGACAAGAGATGGATAGAGTAGTTAGGACACTATTGCAATATATAGTCTTGGAAGTAAATTCAGAAGTCCTGATGGGAGCAGGAATAGAGAGGAAGGGATGAACTGGAGAACTAGTTAAACGGTAGAATCCACAGGACTTGGTCATAGATTGACTCTGAGGAGAAGGAAGAAAATTCTAAAATGACTGCCAGGTTGTTGGCCTTGAAAGCTAAGTAAATGGTGGTGATATTGACTGAGATGATATATATTGGAGGAGGAAAAGATTTTGTTTGGGGAAAAGATGAAATGGCACACTTTCCATAGTCTGGCTGGGACTAACCTGACTGTACATATAGCAAATTAAGTAAACTTTGTGCTTGTTGAGTTTGGGATGCCTAAAGGAGGCTCAAGTAATGAAGTCCAGGAAGCCATGAACAGTTAATTCTGTCACTCTGAGAGAGTCAGCACTGGAGATTTATAGATCTGGGACTTTACAGCATAAAATATGGTCATTCAATCATGATACTGAATGATATGGCCCAAGAAGAGCATGTAGTAAGAAGATCAGTTGACATAGGATGGAAATCTGGAGAACACCAGTATTAAAAGGGAGGGAGAAGAAGAAACTGAGGAAGAGAAGCCACAAAGCAGACAGAGAAAGAGATAATTAGCAGTGTTAAATACAACAGAGAAGGTCAACAAAATGTCTAAAATATGTCCATTCATTCATTTATCCATAAGATATTTATTGAGCACCTACTATGTTCAGCATGCTGTAGCAGTTAAGAGATCAGGCTCTGGAGCCAGACTGCCTAGGTTTGAATCACAGTTCCAAAATTTGCTTGCTCTATGACCTTGGGCAAGTCATTACCCTAGCTGGGCTTCTATTTTCTCATCTATAAAAAGACAATGATAGCAGTAATTACTTTGTAAGGATTAAACAATATATGGACATGGTAATCACATAATAAATTGCATTATCATTGTGTATCAGCAACTCTTCTGGACTCCAGGGATACAGCTGTGAACAAGGCAGACTTGGTCCCTGCTCTTACAGAATTTCCATTCTATTTGGAGGTAAGGGGAGTATAGACCATAAAAAAATAAACGAATGAACAATAACAACAAAAAATAAACAAGAAAATAATGGATAAGTGCTAAAAAGAAAATAAAAGGTGATATGATGGGAGGCTGGGTGAGCTGAGACCATGTAGGTGGAGGGGTCAGGGAAGGCCTTTCTAAGGATGCGACATTGATGCTGGAACTTGAATGACAAGTAGAGATAAACCATGCGAATATGTAGGGCCAGAGAGTTCCAGGTAAACAGAGAACAAATGCAATGATCCCAAGATAGGAATAAATCTGGTGTGTCCAAGGAAAAGAAAGAATGCACATTTAGCTGACATCATGACCCCATGATCTTGTCACTATGCATCATGGTCTTTCTGATGCAAGTTATAGTAATAAAGCCACAGGCAAATAAAAAGCCCTAAAATTCATGTGGTAAATACTACCAGTTGGTTCACTCAACACATATTATAAACCCTTTCTGTCAGAAAAGCTAAAAGCTATTGTACATGCTTAGACTCTCCTGAAAGCTGGACTGAGGCCTGAGACATAGCTTCCGCCAACATGTGAGGTGTAGATGCAAGATGGTGGCTGAGCCCAGAGAGAAAGCAGATTCTCTGCTAAGCTCAGTGGTAGAAGCTCTTGGTACTTCTGGGACATCAAAACAGTTCCATTTTTCCTGGCTGCATTGTTTCTGGTTGAGTAGCATTCGAGCCTGGTTCCTTGGTCTTCTCAAAGACTATGAACTTTTTAGTTCCCTTTATGTATTTATTTCTGTTTACACTGGCCAGAATGAATTCTGATATCTGCAACAAAGAACCTTGACTCATAAAATGCCCCACTAATTCTGAACTCTCACCAGCTTCTCAACCTCTTCACCTCACCACCATCCTGTATCATTCTTTGGTGAAACTAGCTATGTCTAAGAACAGAAATACTCCCACTCCAGACTTGGACCTCTTCAGCTAAATAATCCCAGATGATTTGTCAGCTGTGTAATCAAGTACTTTGGGTCTGGCACAGGGATAGGAACTGTGAAGACTACAATGATATATATGAACATTGCCTTTGTTGTAGGAATATGAACTCCCAATACTTAAAATGAAAACAATCATCACAAGATGATGTAAAAGTGATTCGAGAATAATAGTGATCAGAAAATAATAACAATAGCACGGTAGTTATTTGTTTAATGAGTGCTTACTAGGTGCTAGCTATTAAATAAGAGCATTGCATGCATTCTCTAATTTTATCCTCAAAGTCCTATGAAGCATGTATTGCTATCACGCACTTCAAAAGGTGAGAGAACTGAGTCTCAGAGAGGTCAAATGACTTTCTGAAAGGCACACAGCTAGTAAGTGGTGGAGGATTTTAATTTGCAGTCTGACTTAAACTTAAAAGCTTGTGCTTGCTGTGTGCTGGACACTGAAACAAATATTACCTTATTTCATTGTCTCAATGATTATGTGAGACGGATACTATTTTTCCAACACAGTAGATTGGGAATTAAGTCTCAGGAAGACTAAGGTGATTTGCTCAAAGTTCCAGAGCTCTTAGTAGAAGAGCCACAATTTGAACCAAAACCTTCTGTCCCTAGGTCTAGAGTTCTTGCTGCTAAACCACACATCTCTTTCAATCTAACTCATCAGTTTTAGTTCGGATTGTATTTGACAGCCAAAAGTAACAGTGGCATAAGCAAGAAAGGCTTATGAAAGAGGGTCAGAAGGAGGAGTCCAGGCTGGCGTGGCGGCTCCAGGAAGGCTGGCACCCACGCTCCTTGCACTTCCCATCCCAGCATCCTGAGTTGTAGCCTTCGTTCTCCTGGTCTGAGGCAGCTGCTGGAGCTCCCACCATCAGAATCACGTTCCAAGCAGGTACGGTAGAAGAAGGAACACGGAAGAGAAAGCCAAATGACAGGATCTAGCTGTCTTTTAAGGTTTCACAGAAGCTGCTACATTTTATTGCTCCTTACATCTTACTGGACAGAACTAAGTTGCATGGCCATAGCTAATTGCAAAGGAGCCTGGGGAAAAAAATAGATCTTTATTATAGGGAGCCCAGCTAAAAATGAAGTGTTCAGCTACAAACATGCCCAGATAAAAATGAAGTCTTCCTTTTAAGAGAGAAGGAAAGTGGATATTGAATCTTTGACAAGAATCTTTGACATGAATCTTTGAAGGCTATGTAGCTGTCACGTCCTAGCAGAATCAGATGGCACATTTGGAAGAATTTAACTGAAAAGAAATTGACGGAGAAATTATTTTCAAAAGTTTGAGACAGTGTAAGGGAAATGTAAAGGGATGGTAAGACATCCAGAAGCTAGCAACAGAAGAAAGCTGCTACCAGCTCCCACCCCTAGACCCAGAGAAAGAGAGGGGGTCAGAGATTAAAGACCCCAGGCCCTCTATCCTCCTGCCTTCCTATCTTCTGCAGGCAACTCACTGGGTCCCACCTGAGGGGAAGGGAGCCTGGGTGATGCAGCCCTCTGGGAGCCCAGAGCAAGTGAAGGAGCAGAGGCTGGTGTGCAATAGATGGGGCATATTCAGCACAGTCACCTCTGCAGGTGCCACCCATTCCTAGGTCTCTGCACACACAAGGGATGTTGCCTGGCCCTTACTTACAGTGAGAAGATTTGCAGCAGTTTGAATTCAAGGAGAGTCTGAGACTTCCAGCAAGGGCACCTGGGTAGGGGACGGCCCCCAGCTGCGGTTTGGAGATGATTGAGGAATGCTCTGTCAGCTTAAAAGCAGGTGCAGAAACAAAACCACAGCCTGTGCCTCTTTGGTCAAAGAGAGCGAGGACCGTTACCTGCTTTCTCTCTTTCTCTGTTTACAGCTACTGAGTGAGCTGCAAACAGCGTGCAAGAGTGTGTGGGTGTGTGGCTGCTCGGGACACAAATGCCTCTGTGCATGCTTCTGAGCCTCCACATTCAGGCAGAGAAGAGCAGGGAAACTGCAAAGCAAGGACCATTCATCCTTTCACACTTTGGTCTCTTCTTTCTGATTCAGAATGTGAATTGCATATTGCCTTATATTGTCTGCTGTTGTTCTGAATGTATGTTTTCTTCCTCAAACTTGAGCACTTTATGTCTGTCCTCTGAAACACCTGTCCCTGAGGCAGTATGGTATATAATGCTGCAGTCTGAAAGACTTGGGTTCAAGACTCTGCTTGGAAGGACCACATAGTATATGATTCCTTTTACAGGAAATATCCTGAATAGCCAACTCTATAGAGACCCACAAAGCAGACTAATGGCTGCCAGGGGCTGGAGGAGTAGGGAATGGTGAATGACTGCTAAAGGGTACCGGGTTTCTTTTTGGGGTGATGAAAATGTTCTAAAATTGATTGTGGTGCTGGTTGCACAAAACTATAAATATACTAAAAACCATTGACTTTTATACTTTAAAATGTGAGCTCTATATGTGAATTATATCTCAATAATTCTGTAACAGAGTAAAACCCACCCTGCTTGGCTTTTTTTTTTTGCAGCTTTGCATCTGTAAAATAGGCACAGTAACAGCTACCTCCCAGAGCTGCTTCAAGGATTTAAAGAGTTAACTGTGTGCAAAGCAATTACCACAGTACCTTGCACACAGTAAGTGCTCAACAAAGCTGACTCTTGTTATCATATGTTCATTTAATGTTTGCCAGCTGACTCCTATATTTTAAAAATCAAAGTGGAATCAGTATAAAGCTGAACATTAAAGCAGAAAAGGTGCTTACAAATCAATCTAGTTCTACCCTCTCCAAGTGAGCAATTAGTAATAGACCCAGAAAATCACCACCACAGACAAATGAGGATCAAAGGAGGTTCTGAGGGTAAGTGAGTGAGTACCTGGGTGAATTTGAGATCTTAAAATGATGGCCTTTTTGCCACAGGACCTAAGGCAGTGACACGGAACCTGGCTCGGCCCTTTGCAAACCGAGTGAGCACAACAGCAGTTACACAGTCCATTCATGGTACAGAACTCAGTGCATGCTCACTAGACTCTAACATGGAAATGACTTTATACAGCTCATAATTTTTAAAATTCTATTAAAATTCCCAAGTAGAGTTTTTTTAAAAAATCATAGTTATTTTCCTTAATCTTAGAAATCATGAAAATATTAAATATTAAAGCTGGTCCAAACCACTTTTACATGAGTTTTTTAAAACTACATCATTCTCTTCCTCCCCTCCCCCACATACGTAAACTCTTAATTCTAAGATATACAGTTTTTTACAACTTAATATCTCTGATCAGGACACAGCTTATAATAAATGGATTGTTCTAATTTAATTGACAACATCATTTTCTGTCTTAACTTTATATAAAATAATGGTGCATCTTAAATTGGATGGCAAATTAAAGTATGGTATACATATACCTATTTATATATATTTAAAGGATGAACTAGAATTTATGCTGGTTGGGTGTTAAGAATACAATCATGACTGAACCGAGTGTCAGAAAAAACAGAGAGGATCGGGCACCATACCCTTTATGTGAACAGAATGTGCATCCTTGGGACCCACTACTAGGCAGTGTGGCCTTATTGACATTTTTGCTAATATAACTCTGGAGAAATGATGAATCAGCACAGCTATGATTAGACATACCTGGATTCTTTTAGGAAAAGGTGCCATGAACATTTAGATGTCACACGTTTGAGTGTTCCATCCTTGAATGTTCAGGGTTAATCCTAGGTTTCTACAGGCAATGCGTCAGCTGTTCGCAGACTGCAGGAGCCAGAGAATTAGAAGAGGCCTCCCACCTATTCCAGCATACCCTTTCTCCAGCAGTCTTGTTTTGGGGTGAAGGGATTTCTGCAGCTGAAAGGCTGAGAGCACTGGGCATGGTTTGAGGGTCCCCCACGGATGGGCCAAAGGGTCTGACTGGCAAACTCATCGCAAAATAATAATTGTTTCGGTGCTGCTGAAGATAATTAATTTGGGCTTTGGAAAGCTTCCCTCTTGGCACATTCAATTCAAAAGGCCTCCTGCTCTCAATGCGGGCCTGAGAACACAATCGATGAAACAGTCAGAGGACAATCCCAGCTGAAATTATCGCCAGTACTGGCCTTCTGAACTCTTTTGGAGTTTCCATGGAAGTGGGGCATCAGGGCGGATGGATTTGTTTTCCTCTCTAGTTGAGTGATGAGGTTTTCCTGACTTGCTTAGTGTCCCCCAGACACCTTTCCATCGAAAGCACACGGGGATCCAGAGACACGCAGAGAGACTTGCACGCGACTTTGCCCACGAGCCTCTTCGGCCACACCAAACCAAGCAGAAATACAAAACACGAAAGCAAGCCTGCCAGAAAGCATTTGTGAGGGTCACCCTGGAGTTTCGCTTCCTGAGGCGGAAAGGAGCACAGAATGGACTCTTCTGAAAGTCCCGCTTTGGGGTAGGGAAGCTGAAGCAGCCAGCAGAGGAGCTCTGTCTGGCACGAGAATGCCCAGAAGGCTCTTTCCATTCACTCATTGACGTTATTTTTTGTGCACCTACTGTGTGTATGTATCCTTTTAGGCAAGGAGGATATGGAAATACCAGTCAATGGAACAGACAATCTCCACATGTTCCCTTCTAGAGGATGGAAACAAACAGATGACTAGATCACATCAGGTGGTGATAAGTGATAAATGCTGTGAAAAATATAAGGCAGGTAAAGGGAGACAGGGTGCTCAGGTGAGGGCGGTGTGTTGCTATTTATGCAGGTGGACAGGGTACTCCTCTGGGAGGGTGAGTGAGCAGTATGGGGACTGGCAGGACATTAGGGAGTGAGTCACAAGGGCACTGTGATAGAATACATCCCATAGAGAAAAGAGCAAGTGCAAAGGCCCTGAGGTGGGGGCTGCCAGATACACAAGGACCTGTATGGAGGCCTAGTGGCTGGAGCAGATGGAGCTGGGGATAATGGTGGGAGGTGAGGGCTGAGAGAACTGGGGGAGGGCTACAGTTCATGGCAAGGTTTTCAGGCCATTGGAAGGACTTTAGCTTTCCTCTGAGATGAGCGCATGAGGAGTGTGCGCAGAGGAGTGATGGGCTCTGAGTCACATTTTAACAAGAGTACCCTGACTGTGGTGTGAAGCACACACTATGGCAGGAGGCAAGGGGAGAAGCAGGGAGGTCTGCTAGAAGTCTGCTGTGACGGTCCAGGTGAAGACCAGATGCATGGACCAGGATGGCAGGGGTAGAGATGGTTGGAGGTGGTCTGATTCTAGATGTATTTGGAAGGTAGAATGGGATTGGAGGAGGGGTGGGCTGATGGATTGCATATCAGAAGCACAAGAAAGAGAGAGGAAGGGCAATAGCAAGTCTAAGCCCGCACAACCGGAAGACTGGAGTTGTAGTACACTGAGCCGGGCACCAAAGGTGAAGCCAGTTTTGTGGGTAAACTCCTGTTTGGGACTTGTTAAGTCTGAGATATTTATTAGATTCCAAGTGGAGATGCTGAGTAGGCCATTGTGAGTCCAAGTTCAGAGGAGGGGTCTTGGCTAGGGCCATACACGTGGGAGTCATCAGCCTATAGGTGATATTAAAGGGACTGAGTGAAATTATCTAGGCCAGTGTGTGAATAGAGAAGAGTCGAGGATGGAGTGTTGGGGCTGCTGTTGGACACACTCCACGCTGGTAGATCAGCTCTGCCTTATATTGTCTTAGTGATGGACAGTCAGGCAGAGCCCAGGAGCAGGGCTTCCCACCTCCTGAGTGTTTGCTTGGAGCGGTCACAAGAAAGTAAGGTCCTAACTTGATTGGCAAATGTTTGGATTAGATTTGCAACTACATAAAGGGTACCATCCTCTCTACCAGCTGCACCCAGTCCAACCCCCGCCCCCCACTCCACAGACACAATGACCGTAGAGGGAATTCTGTCCCTGTTCTGAAGAGCTACCATCTGGCCACCTGTGCACTTTCTACCTGTTATCATCTTATCATTGAGAGAGCAGTGGCTTTACACTGAGATTGGTAGTACTTAAATTTTGGTCTTGCTGCATGCTAGCTGTGTGACCTTGGGCAAGTCTCTTAAATACTCTAAGTCTCAGTTTCTTCATATCCACATACATCACAGGCTTATTTTGGGAATTGAACAGGATTATATGTGTAAAGAGGCTACTGCTGTGTCTGGCAAATAAGAGGTAATTATAATAGTAAATATATGTGCCAGGCACTAATTCATACATCTTTTATATATTTACTTATCAGAGCAACCCCATGTGGTAGATACTGTTATCATTTCTACTTTACAGACAATGTTAAGTAATTTAGCCAGCTCGTAACTCAATTAGTGTGGCTCTAGGTATGATTGATTCATTTAGCCACTATGCTATACTGTTTCTTGAGAATACCTTAAAATTTTTCTTCTTTCTCTTTTTATAAACAATAAACAAACAAAAGTGTTTTATTGTATGGTTCAAGTTTTCAATTCAGTTTTGTATTTTTCCTTGTTATTAAATTGCATTCATTATCCAATCCTAAGACAAACTTTCAGGAGAGTAGCAAACTCTTGGAAGTCTCAGGCAGGAAGAGCACACTGATGGAAATGCAGAGAGGAAACTTCCCATGAGCCCTTGGAAACTCCAAGCAGGCCCAGGTGAGGCCTAGGTACCAGAGGGCATGTAATGATGTAATTGGAGGGGAGCCTATGGTGCCTGGATGGGCGTCTGGACCACATAGAATTTCTTCCAGCTTTAAGTGCCTTCCTCATCCTTTCATTGGAGCAAAGTACCACGTGCAGGTAAGTAAGCCTCAGGCTCTCAGTCAACAGTCCCTGTGTCTGTGACTCTCTTGACTGAGCTATAACCTCTTGGACCTCTGCTTTCCTCATCTGCAAAATGGCTAAAATACCGGTGCATACATCCCAGAGTTATTGTAAGGACTAGATGACAATGTTAATAGAACTGTGTCAGGCTCTCAGGAACACTCATAAATGTTAGTCATCATTATTACTGTTGTTATTGGGATGATTTTCCCTTATAAGTTGAGATATAATTTTTAGTAATAACCTTTTCTGATGGTAGATGTAATGCATGTACATAGAATAATATGTAAAAATATAGAAAAACCACAGGGAAAAAATTGAATCAGAAATACCCATAGAAGTCTCTCTGGTCTCGGTCTCTCCCTCTCTCCCTCTCTCCCTCTCTCTCTCTCTCTCTCTCTCTCTCTCTCTCTCTCTCTCTCTCTCTCTCTCTCTCTTCCTCTGTATATACTCGTGGTTCTCAGTACTGACAGCGCATTAGAACCACCTGGGAAGCTTTTTAAAATACAGACACCTGGGCTGCAAGCCAGATCTAATAAATTACAACCTCTAGGGGTAAGGGCAATGAATCTGTATTTAAAAATAAAAAACATTCCAGAATATTCTATAGCAAAATCAGGCTTAAGAACCATGATACTCACTTATACATGTTCTGTTTCTCCTCCTTTCTCTCTCTCTCTTTCTCTCTCTTTCTCTCATAGTTTTCAAAAACTGGAAAATACTGTACATTCAGTTTTCTAACCTGTTTTGTCAAGTTTCCTTATCTCTTGTCATCATTCATCCACAGCACCTTGTTTTTTCTTAAAGCGTTAGCTGGGGTTTCTAATAAGCCCCAAGCCACTGCTTTTTTGCCCAGCAGTCCTCATACAAAATGAATCCATTTAAAAATGTCATCACTCCTGCCTGCTCTGGCCTCTCTAGTCTGCCATGGCTGATGAATAGAGACCTGGTCACCATTACTCTTTCTCCCCCTCCCTTGAATTCCAGCTCCCTAACTGATGGCCGCGAGTGGCTCTGCTCTTTCAGTTGTCTCTGTGGCTTTGTGGCTAATGCTGGAGATCATGCTGGCAGACATGCCAGTGTGGGCTTGCACATTTTCTTCCCTAAAATATTAATTTGACATATAACGCGATTTTTCATTTAGTGCTCAGCCGACCGTGGTGGTGGTTTATTTCAGTTCAAAACAACCTCTGAGGACTCTGAGGGGAAATTTCCTTGGCTGTCCAACTGACATTTCAGGAAAATAAAATGACATTAAAACACCATAAAAAACCCCTCGTAGACAGCTGTCTCCAGTTCCTGATTAATGAGAATGGACATGGGGTGAGTAAGGGCCTTAAACCAATTAAGAAGCAAACACCTGATCATTTATGCCCATCCTGCTGCCAATACCTGAAATTGTGACAAATGCAGCAGTCACAGGACAATGAGCATCACCCTCGCTTTCTGTCCTCCCACACTGAGGCTCCAACTGCTGAATGTAAGCGCAAGTGATTTTTATTTGAAAACTTTTCAAAAACCTTAAAGCTTTTTAAGAAGCACCCTGATGAAGCACCCTGATGAAATGTGCATTTGGGTATCATTTGCATGGGTTAGCAAGCAGCCTGGCGTATGGCGTGTACCTCACTGGTCCTGGAGGACAGCAGAGGAGACCTGGAACCCAGCGCAGGACCTTTTGCTCAGTGTCCCTGGCCAGGCCAACTGAGGGATAATAATGCAGGCTGCAGGCCACTCTGAGGACAGCAGGGCTTCGAAAAAGCCAGAGCTGTTCTGTGAATGAACAGAGGATGGAGGCAGCTTACAATTACGGAGGGATGATGTGCCAGGTGCCCTGAAGATTGATGGAGGAAGCATTGGGGGACAGTCTACCTGCTCTTGGGAGACCAAATATTTTGAATGGTGCTGGTAGGATGGCTTCCTATTTAAGAGCAAAAATGACGAAGATGATTAGAGAGATGAAGTTCATGAAACGAGGCGGGGGGTGCGGGCCTATTCCCCTCACAGCAGGCCTTAGGATCAAAGAGTCTTAACTATGTGGACATTTTTTGTCGCAGTGGGAAAGAATGTGGGAGTTGTAGTCACACAGACTTGCAAGTTCTTCCCTCTACAACTGGCCATTTACTATTTTAAAGGCTAAGTGTTTCCCTCTGTATAATGGGGATAGGTCCCCATTTCATAGAGTGGGGACCAAATGAGATCAGGGCATGCACAGTGTCTGGTACATATATGGATTCCCATAGTTGGTGGAGCCAGAATTTGGGGTGGGGGGAGTGAAAGTCTCAACAGCAGGCTGAGATGGGGTGATGTTGTTGTCAGTCCAGGGGGCAGAAGGCTGTGCCTGAGAGGAGATGTGACTCAGGTGCCTGTCCACGGCCCTGACGGCCCTTGAGACCCTGGTTCCGGCTGGCTCACTGACTGTGATGGTTTAATGGTTTGCTAAGCCGGTGTGAACGTTACCCTGCTCTGCTTGATAATTCAACAAGGCCTGATGGGTAACAGAGTCATTCTGAGGCCTGCCAGAATTCAGACTGCTGCTTCTCTGTGGGGCAGTTAACTCTGTAATTCTTTTTGATCCCAAAGAATGGACATGGCAGGATCCCAGGAGGTGGAGACCTGTCGGATGGACTTTGCACTTCCCTTACCCCTGTCTTATCATATGCTCCATCCACTGCTCCTGTCTTCAGCCTGAGTGTGTGCTTCTTCAGTTTTCCAAACCATCTTGACCCCCGGGGTGGTATCTCCCCTTTGATGGTGATGTTGGACAGCAGAGAAGCTGCCCAGAACCCACCCAAGTCTTTGCATCCAAGTGGCCATGCCAGGGAAGGAAGGCTGGCTAACCCTCTTTATTAGTTTCTTCAGAGCAGAAACCGAGCGCCCAGTGACGTTCGATCTCATCTCTCCTTCCTGGACACTGAAGGAATGGTTTCTTCCCATTCTTAGATTGAAACAAAAAAGTAGGCGAGAAGAATTTCTAAACAAAATGTGATTTTAAGAGGATTTACGTACATATGTTCTTCTCCTCTTGTAGATAGGTGAACTTTCTCTGGGAGCAGACTGATATCTTATTGTAAAAGCAATAGATATTGATCTCAACCTGTTCGCTGCTTCTGCTTTTCATGAGAAAAAAAAAAAGGTTCCTGTATGGTAGCACTGGCGGGAGGGAGGGTGTCCGGGCACCATATAGAGAAATTTCCATGACACGAGCTAACATCCTCAAGCATCTCCTACTGCCAGCCAGTGTGTGAGATACTCTACAATTCTTTCACAGGAACTCTTTTCATTCTAAAGATGAGAAAACCGAGGTTTTGAGCTGGGAATACCTGGAGGAGAGATCAGAAGCATAGGTCTGGACCATGGGAACCTGATGATAATAATTCCTGCCCTTCCTGTTGTCTGAAGAGAAAAGTCCATGTTGGAGGATAAAGGAAGTCGGAGCCTGGTTTCCAGCCAAATCTAGTCAACAAAGGACACAAAGGGACTTCATGAACCTCTTGTATAAGTCAAGATTCTCGAGGGCAAGTGACAGAAATAAGCTTAAGCTAAAAGAAGAAATCTCCTGGCTCATCTAACTGGGGAGCCAGGGGAAGGCCTGAAACATGACGGAATCAGGCATTTAAACAGCATTCACTCTCTTCTTCCTCTTCTCTGTGTCAGACTCCTCTCCCATTACAGTCAGGCTTCCTGTACTCAGCCCGGCTTTTATGATTCCAGCTCAGCAAGATTAGCAGAAAGAGCAAGCTCTCTCAATGAATATTAAATCTACATGGTATGTACTGAATATAAATGTGGAGAAAGGCTCTAATAAGTCCTGCCCGTGTAATGTGCCCACCGCTGTCCCAATTATAATCACCATTGTGAGGGTGACAGGGTACAATAATAAGCATGGCAGTAGATTGTGATTGACAATCACAATGAACTGTATGGACTGGGAATGAAGGAGCTCCCCAAAGGAGTCAGAGGAGGCGAGCAGAATAAATAATAGATGCCCATGAGACCCCTGAACTGAAGGGAAGGATCTGAGTGAACGCCTTTTTAATATTGATTCTTTTGTACCCCTAATCACTCTAAACATGACAATATCACATACACCACATGTATTAGCTTGCCGGGGCTGCCATAACAAAATACTGCAGACTGGGTGGCTTAAGCAGAAATTTATTTTCTCACAGTTCTGGAGGCTGGAAGTCTGAGGGCAGGGAGCCAGCATGGTTGGGCTCTGATGAGAATCCTCTTCCTGGCTTGCAGATGGCTGCCTTCTTGCCGTGTGCACTCGTGGAGAGGGAGCTCTGGCATCTCTTCCTCTCTATGTAAGGACACCAGTTCTACTGGATCAGGACTCAACCCGCATGACCTCATGTAGCTGCAGACCCCCTTATAGGTAGGCCCTAGCTCCAGGACAGTCACACAGAGGGGTTAGGGCTCCAATCCCTAACCATTTTTAAGAGGACACAATTCAATCCATAGCATCTGGGATCTAGATATTTCTACAAGGTACAGTTTATCTCTGTTCCACAAAAACCTCAGTATTCTGGAAAACACTTCATGCTTGAAAATGATTGTCAGAAATATTTGAAATTTTGGATAAGTGGGATTCAAAAGTGGGAAACAATTTGTATTGCCTCTAGGTTCTGAGCTCCAGGGGGGTGGGGACTGCACCCCAGTATTTCCGCATGGAGCAAAGCAGGAGACCCTGATAAACACATGGATTAAGGAAAGGAGGTCCTTCCTAAAGACATAACAAGATTGGGAGCTTGTGGGGCCGTCCTATCTTAGCTGCACTTGAACCCTGTTAGGGACACAGCAAGGGAAGGTGGGCCCCTGGTGTCACTGAGGGCTGACTAGCTAGGAATTTTCAGAGGCAGCCAGCTTCCCGCTGTCTGGTTCTGGTTTTGTTTCTGAAGATGCAGCTGCTAACCATGAGCTCTGGTGCTCTGCCTGCACTGTCTCCAGAGAGAAAATTTTACACTTGGGGTCTGCTGTTAAGAGCATTTTTAACCAAATAAAACTTTATATATGCCCATGCACACAGGTCAGTTAATTTAAAAATAACCTCAGGAAAAAAATTCTCATTCTCATGTTTTTTAGGATTTCCTCCTAAAATCTAGGACAGTTTTTACAGTTTTGTTCTGGGGTTTGTCTGTTCATTCTCTTTTCCGGGTTTTGGATTTCAGGTCCAGTTATATGTAGTTTGCTGCTGGGTTAAAACCTCTGTCATTATTTCCTTAACTTTTTAAGAATAAAGAGGACCAGGTGTAACTGATGCCAAATAGCACCCATTTTCATGGACGGTAGTGGTGGCTTACTCTGGAGAGGCCCGTCTCCACTATTTACCAGCTCTGGGCTCTGAGCAGGTTAATCTTTCTTATGCTCATAAAGTTGTAGGATATATGGAATAATATATGGAAATTGCATATAGCATAGGGCCTGTTCATAGTAAATGCCCTAAAACAGCGGTTCTCAACCTTTCACAGTGGTCGCCTAAGACCATCGGAAAACACATATTTTCGATGGTCTTAGGAACCGAGACACCACTCCTCTATCCGTCTCCAGGCCCACATGTAGAAACACCTACATAGGAGTACCCGGCGACCCCTGTGAAAGGGTCGTTCGACCCCCAAAGGGGTCGTGACCCACAGGTTGAGAAGCGCTGCTCTAAAATAATCGCTACTATAATTATCCCTCTCTTTTGCAAATTGTTCAATGCCCCATATGTAGGGGTCTAAGACTCAAATGTCTTCAAGGGTGAGGAGAATAATTTAAATGTGTAAAGTTACTTGGGATAGGGCAATAGGGAATGGAGGAAGCTATGAGGAAGTGGGAGGTGCATGGTCTGCTGAAAAAGAGTCAAATTTTATAATGAAAAGGGAAGGAAGAAAGAAAGGGAGGAAGAGAAGGAAGGAAAGGAAAAAGAAAGGGAAAAGGGAGGGAGGGAGACAACACTACATGTCTGATAGCTGGATTTGGCCCTGAGCCCTTAGCTGATTTACTCTGATTTAAAAAATGAATATATAGTTTATGGAGCTGAGTGAGCTATTTTGGGGAAACAAATCCCAGGTCGTGATGCTCAATTCACAGTTGTTAATAGTAAAGGAAACTCCCAATCAAATTTTTAACCAAAGAGAAGTCAGGTCACTCTAAGTAACTCAGGGTAAAGGACTGATCTACCCCATAACCAGTGTGAATGAGACAGTCACTAATTTTCAACAGTTTATTTTCAATGACAGCAGCATAACAGCAGCTCTGTCTTTATTTATTATTGTGTATTTTCAGGATGAGACTAGATTTTCAGACTGGCATTTTCTAGTAATTGAACAGCATGATATTGGTTTCAAAGATGAGAATATGAATTACTTTGCTAGAAATTCTCTGGTGGACAAGCCTGAAAGAACTTTATGGGCTACAGATGGTATTTATTAATATTATTTGTAATCTATAAACATTTATGTATATTCTTAAAAACATCTGTGTTCCAGCTTTTCTTATGCAAAGGCCTAATGAGAAGACAACATGGTATGATTTGGGGAGGTTGATGAAATATTCACATCCATTGTCAAAAATCTGTCTAATGTGGTGTCTGAAATTGCCATATTATTCTGACCTTTGCAAGAAGGACATGAAACACCTATCTTAAAATATCGCCTCCCAGGCAATCCTGGAAGAGATGGTACATTGAGCTGTTATGTCTCCCTTACACCTTATCTCCCGTTAGTTTATCAAATTTCAATTACCTAGCTGGTCTTCCCAGGAAGACAATAATAGACAAGTAATTTCTGAAGAAAGGAAGAAGCTAAGGAAGACACATACACAAAGCCGCACATTCATTCATTCATTCTGCCAACATTTATTGAGTACCGACTCTGTGCCATGTCTTGGGATGGAGCATGTAGTCCTGTTGGGGAGACACAGTTATAGAGCAGTGACAATGCTATGGAAGAGGTGGGCAGACGGTATTATGGGCCATATTCGGAGGGCACTGTCATGATTAAATTTATGTGTCAACTTGACTGGGCCATATAGGGTGCTCAGATGTTTGGTTAAATATTATTCTGGGGGTGTCTGTGAGGGTGTTTCTGAGTGAGACCAGCATTTAAATCAATAGACTGAGCAAAGCAGATGGCCCTCCCCAGTTTGAGTGAGTGTCACCTAACCATCGAAGGCCTGTGAGGAAGAAAAGGCTGACTAAGTGCTCGCGCGCCCCCCCCCCCTCGCTCTCTCTCTCTCTCTCTCTCTCTTCCTCTCTCTCTCTCTCTGTGCTGGGACATCAGTCTAGAATCAATTCCTTATAACAAATCTCTTTAGATAATAGATAGATAGATAGATGATAGATAGACAGATAGATATCCTATCCTATTATTTCTGTTTCTCTGGAGAACCCACACTAATTTAGTCATCCTCCTCAGCCTGGGCAAGAAGGCTGGGAAGGGCGGGGGGTTGTAAAGATAGCTTCCTGAAAGCTGACACTGGGCTAAATTCTGAAGAGTACAGCAGAGTTAGCAAGGAAGGAGATTGCCTATTGGATACTTCAAGGTTCTGTCCCTAGACCTTTCCAGTTCAAAATGTTAATCAGTTACTTGCATGAATATCTAAAAGGCACATTTATGACTGGAAGAAGACAAAAAGTTAAGAGAGATGGGAGTTACTTTGGATAGTGGCAAAGTCAGGTCTTAGCAGGGTAGAGGATGGGCCAAGTCCAACAAGATAAAGCTGAAGCAAGGTCAATAAAAGGCATTACATCACATTAAACAAAACAAAACAACAAAAACAACCAGCTGCACATGCTGAGCAGGGGCTAAGAAGTGGGGAAAAAAGGACATTTTAAAAAATATTTTTATTGAGATATTGACATATAACATTGTATTAATTTTAGTTGTACAACATAGTGATTTGATATATATGTATATATTGAGAAATGATCACCACAATAAGTTTATTTAACATCCATCACCACACGTAGTTGGTGATGAGAACTTTTAGGATCTGCTCCCTTAGCAGTTTTCAAACACACAGTACAGTACTGCTAACTGTAGTCACCATGTTGTACATCGCACCCCCTGCACTTATTCATCTGTAACTGGAAGTTTGTACCTTTTGACCCCCTTCACACATTTTGCCTGCCCCCTACCTTTCACCTGGGGCAACCACCAATCTTTCTCTACTCTCTGTGATTATGATCTCTCAAGGCTTTTGTTAGTTTGTTTTGCTTTTTTTATGATGCTATATATAACTGATAATCATATAACACTTGTGTTTCTTTTTCTGACTTATTTCACTTAGTGTAATGCCCTCAAGTTCCATCCATGTTGCTACAAATGGCAAGATTTCTTTTAAAGCTGAATAATATTCCTATGTGTGTGTGTGTGTGTGTGTGTGTGTGTGTGAATTTTTGTTCATCCATTCATTCAATGATGGGCACTTAAGTTATTTCCATGTTTGGGCTATTGTAAATAATGTTGCAGTTAACATGGAGATGCAGGTATCTTTTCAAGGTAGTGATTTCATTTTTTTTTAAGATAAATACCCAGAGGAAGAATTGCTGGATCATATGGTAAAAAGACTTATTTACATTAGTTCAGAAGTTGGCAAACTATGGCTCACCAGCCAAATTCAGCGAGTTCCCTGCTTTTGTAAGTGAAGCTTTACATGTTGTCTGTGGCTGCTTTCCTGCTACAGCAGCAGAGATTGTACAGACTACAAAGTTGAAATATTTATCATCTTTACTCTTTACTGGAAAGTTTGCCGACTCCTGGTCTAGTCCTCTGAGAGTTCAGTGTGAGTCAAGAGTGTGATATGCACACTAAAAAAGCCTATTCTCTCCTAGGATCCATGTATAAAAACACAGATGCTTAAAATCATTTGTGAATGAATCAGTGAACAAACAAACACCCACACAGGAGAGACGGTGGCCCACCATGGTCTATGGGGACCAAAACCCACAAGAGTCCTGGGCTCTATCCTGGGGATGCAATGAAAGAGGAATGCTGCGACTGGAGCTCACTCAGTGGAGAGGGCTGAGAGGTACTAGGAATCGTTGTATCATGAACAAAAGAAGGAAATGGGGATGTTTAGCCTGAAGGAGAAAATGCTCATAGGAGACTTCAACAGCTTTAGCATCACTGATGACATTTTTTTAATCTTACGTACCAGGCTTTTTAGACATATTATCTCATTCAATCCTCACAACAACCCTATGAGGTTGGTAGTAGTAGTATGACCATTTTGCAAATAAGGAATCTGAGGCATACCAAGTTGTTGTCAAGGATCGCACAACCAATAAATGGGAAAACTTATATTCAATCTATGTAATCTGCCTCTAGAGCCCATATGCTTAATTGTTATTTAAAGGGATATGAATAAACTTGTTACCTCTGATTCCAGAAGGTAGAGCAACAGGCAGAGGAAATAGGAAAGAGACTCTGGCTCAATTCAAGGAAGACCTCTCAAATGACCAGCAATGGAACAGGTGTTTCTCTGGGGAAGAAACCCTGTCATTAGGGTGTGTTCAGGTAGGAGCCAAGTGACTTGGCCAAGATTTTGGAGAGAGAATTCCAGAATAAATAAGAGTAGACAGCCTTCAAGATTTTTCCCTCTTCTTTTTTTTTTTTGTTTGTTTTTTAGCTGAGCCATCCTGCTGCCTATTGGCAGCTCAGCGGCTGCTCAGCTCGGGCTGGACTCGAACTGCTGTTGCTCAGAGCTCAAACTCTTGAGCGAGCTCTTAACCAACTGAGCCACTCGGCCGGCCCAGATTTTTCCCTCTTCTTGATCTATCATGGTCTGAGGCTTGGGGCGGTCCCTAGGATGGTAGACTTGGGTCAGCAAGAGGCAGCAGTGGAATGGGACCTGGGAGAGAGGCATTTTTCTCAGTGCTTTATATATGTTAACTCATTTAACCTTCAAAGTAGCTGAATGAACAGATACCATGAACGGCATCGTTCCCGTTTTATAGATGCAAGACTGAATTATACAGTGGCTGCATAATTTCTCCAGTGTCACATAACTAATAAGTATTAGAGCCAGGATTTGAATTTAGGCCATCTGACTCCAAAGTCTGTGTTCCTAACCATTCAATATAAAAATCTCTGATTAAGGGGAGATGTGTCATGCTCCTTTTATTTCCCCTGCCTCTGCACCAAGATTTTTGATATGTACCCTTCCCGGCTTGAAAACCATTGTATTCCTAGAAGTTAATGCTAGCAGCTGCCGACATAACATTCTCATTTTGTCAGGTGATAATTTATAGGGTCTGATTCTTCTGTTTTAGATACAGACTCTGAGGTGGGGAGGTCCCTAATGCATGGTAAGTTCTACAGACTATTCAGGCTGCTATGACTGTGTTCATTCTCTCAGAAGTCCCATCTGAACATATAAACAGTAATGTCCTACTCACAATATGCTGGGTTCCTGTTTAAGTATGACCTCTACTGCGGGAACCGCTGAACTTCTATACCTTGTCTACAGAGGCAAGGCTGAGCTTTATTTACTCCAATGATTTCTGCATGTTAATTTCCCTGATGGTTGGGCTGCAATTTAGTAATAGTAGGGACTACACTTGACACAGAGTAGGTGCTTAATACACATTTGTTTAGTACATATAATCAATTGGAATTTATTGACTTTAGGGGAATGAAGGTGGTAAGGAAATTTATTTTCCCTGATGGTGCCTTTTGGACTCTGACAGTGAGCACCTAATCCTATATGATTTTTCTTTCCTGCAACAGATGTGGGCTTCCAGCAACGAAGCAAAGAAAAATTGGAGCAGCTCCTCCATTGCATTGTATTCCTGAGTGTAAAAATCTTTCTCAAGAAAAACTGTTGTTATTATTTAGACAAACACTGTGTTTCTAGCCTGCTTTTCCTACAGATCTCTTTTTCCTCCATATCCAGAGAAAGCATTGCCAGTCCTATTGGGACATAGAACATGAATTGTTAAATAACTGATTCATGCTGTAGATAAGGACCCAGTCCTGTGTGTCTGAGGAGATGGCTTGATTCATTGTGTATAAGGACAGAGCATTCCTTGCCTGGCTTATTGACAAACTGTTTTAATTAGCTGCCTATTCTCTCACGGAAGTCACTGTTCCAAAGATAGAAAGGTTTGAGCTTGTTAAGGTGATGGCTTAAGTAAGAGCTCATTGTGTTTGTACTTTTCTTCCTCCTCTCATTTCTGCTCAGGGACTGAGCCCTATCACACAATGTGGCAAAATTTGCATCCTCTCAGTGGATACGTGGCCCCAGAGACGGGGCACTGCATTGCAGGCTCTTCAATGGCAAGAATTTTGTTTTCTCTTTGTGCCCTCCCAGCTTGGCATAGTGCCTAGAACACAGGCAGTGCTTAAGAACTGGTGGTTGAATGATTCAACCAAGGCCCATTTAGAAGGCACACACTCTTATCATCTTGTCTTTATCTCCCACATATTGTATCACTAGTCTCCAAATCTTGTAGAGTCTGTCCAGAGGTAATGTTCAAAACACTTAACAGACAATACAGCACAGGCACTGACCAACCAGCCATTGGTTTAGAACAGGATCCTGAAGGCCCCCTCCTGTGGTAGACATTAACTCATAATTCTTGTTTCACTCAGCAGGATTTAAGGAAGGAACTTATAAGGGAAGGGCACAGAGGTTAGAATAGTGGTTACTTGGTAGTTGAAATAACAGTATTTAAATATTCTAACAATAGCATAACTATATTAGTGCAAACCAGCTGATTGTATCTATTTAATTCCTTCAAAGCCATCCAATACCATGAAGCCAGGCTTATCTTTTTTTTCCAAAATGGAAGTATCATTGTTTTTTCCCCCAGATAAGCATATTTGTTGTAAAAATATAATAAAATCAAATGAACTGGGAAGGTGGTAGCTGCAGCATGGGTTTTGAAATTTCCCTGAATTTCCAAATAAAGACAGAACAACAAGGTGGCTAAATAAAAAACCCATGAACACAGAGGGGGGGGGGCAAAAACAGGTGACAGGATAGCCCCCCAAGACCCCCAAATATATGAAGTCCTGCATGGTAGTAACATCTGTGCAGGAGAAAGCAGGGGGAGGCAGTGGGGCATCTAATGGACCTGAGAACAGGAGGATCCCAAAATAGTCAACAGGCGTTCACCAAAAAGCATGGCAGACCTATCTGAGAATGGCAGCTATAACTGGGAAGAGGTTTGCCAACTCCAACAGCAGGACAGTGGAATGGGTTTGCAGTGAAACTTAAAGGTGCTGGAGCAGTCTAGCCCCTGTGAACTCTCAGAACTGACCAGCCAGCGTGATCAACAGACAAACTGTCATCAACATTCAAGAACTCAGAGAATATAGTTCACAGGATTTTACTTGAGAATAAGCTTCAGACAGGAGAGACTGGTGATGAGAATTAAAAATATGGTTGTTTTTAAATTAAGATGAAATGGTTGTTAAAAGGAAGAGAGTATAGTATGTAATGGCTATGTGACCATATAATGTAGATATGGCACAATTATTAAAAGATGAGGGGGCAGAATAGAGAGAGTAAATGCAAAAATGTTCTTAAATGTTTTCAGTAATAATATGTAGTAGTATTAGTATTGCTATTCTGAGACAGTTTGGAGACAAAGTAAATGAGCAAATATAGGCTATTCTATCATCTCTTGTGTTCCTAAGTACCAGGATTCTCATTTGGAGGAAAGAAGATATAATACAAAAGTGGTTAAGAAAAAATAAACACAAATTAAATTGGAAGTATTAGTATATCTATATATCATACAAAACTTTATACTCTATGTCATATATATCTCCTATAATCTATAGAATGTGTTTATGTGTGTGCGTGTGCGTGTGTGTGTGTGTGTGTGTGTGTGTGTCTTGTAGTCTGAGCTCTGTGTCCTGAAGAGACCTAAAGTTTGTGAACAAGGCAGCAATATGGAGCACTCATTGTACAATACTCTCATCTTGAAATACCATTTCCTACTAAATGAAATTTAGGGTTCTTGAAGAAATGGATGATTCTCAGAGAAACAGCTGATTCCTATCAAAGACAGAAAATATGCAAGATGAGCCTAGAACATTTTGTCATGCCTGATGGCAAGGAAAGTATCCAACATTTCTAGAGACATGGCAGGAAAACCTCAGGAGCTGAATGAAAGAGGCTCTCACTTTCCAAATATCAAACAATTTGAGCTTTCAGAAAGGATAATTATGGCAATTGATTAAAATCCATCAAATATGTTTAAATTCATGAATTCATGCAAGTATTTAAAAACATAATTGATTACTTTCAGAGGATGATAGGGAACCAATTCATTATCTTGAAAACTGGTAAATAAAAAAATATGATCAAACATTTATCTTGCCTTTTCTGCATAAACTGTAACACTGGGTAACCAATGGGGAAATGATCTCTTTATAAAAGCATGATAGTTAATAAATAAAAAAAGTGTAGAATTAGAAATCTTTTTTAATTGTTATTATTTTTATTGAAGTACATAGAAAATTTTATTTTGCAATCCTTAAAAAGTCAAGGAATTGAGGTATTGATCAACAGCTGCTAACATCACCAAAAGGGAGACAACCAGACACGATATGCCTCTTAATAAACTTACAATGCCACCTGTGGTCTTGCCACAGAGAATCTGGATCCAGCTACCATTTTGTAGGAAATACAGAGGAACAAATTGAAGTGCACAATAAGCACAAGCAGCAAAATCCAGACTGTGGGAAACTCAACAAGACAAATGCCCCCAGGATTCTTCAACAGATACTGGAAAAGGAAGGAGCGGAGGAGGACCCTGTAGATTAAGAGAGGCTTAACATACCAAACTTTAAAAAATAGATATGACATCTAAAATGCATGCACACTTGAGTGATAAACTATAAAAAAGTAAGGAAATTAGAACTTAAAAGTTAGGATAGTATTTACTTCTGTGGGGAAGAATAGGGATGGGGCACAATAGGGGTTATCTTGCAAGGTTATAGTTGTTGCTTTGGGGGGTAGCTGCAAGGATGTTCACCTTAGTAACTTTAAAAAACACATTTTTTGTGTTTCTATCTGTTTTATTTTCAAATAAAAAGTTTTTAAAAATAATACTAAAGTATTATTATCCCTTCTCTTAATTCTCTACTCCAACTTCAGAGATAAATACTGTTAACATTTTGATGTTTGTTTTTGCAGACTTTTTAATGCATATATAAGTATGTACAATATGTAGGTTTTACCTAAATGAAATCATACTGCAGATGCAATTTTGAAACCAACCTTTTCACTCAGCAATATATCATGGACCTCTTTCCATGTCAAATCAGAGAACAGCCATATTTATTTATGATTAAAAAAACAATTGTTTTTAAATAAAAGTATCTGTTCCTTACCAAAAATTTTAGGCAATACAGAAAAGTACAAAGAAGAAAAACAGTACATTCCTCAAAATCTCACTACTCAAGAAAGAAGGAAATCCTCCCATTGTAACTGTGTGAGGTAATGGATGTTAACTAAACTTACTGTGATAGCCATTTTGCAATATTTCCATAGATTAAATAAATATGTTGTACATCTTAAATGAATATGATGTTATGTGTCAATTATACTGCAATAAAACCGGGGGGGGGGAAATCTCATCACCCAAAAATAATGAGTGTTAACATAATTCAAGAAGTCTCTCTATATCTGAAACTAGTATAATATTGTATGTCAACTATAACTGAAAAATAAATTAAAAGTTTATTTATAGACAAAGGTAGAAGATGAGAAAGAGAGAATTTTATGATTATTTACCAGTTATTTTAATTAAAGTATTGAATTTGTTTTATAGAAGAAAAAACAAAGTAAACTGAAATAATTCAGCTTCAGATAACTGTTTTTCCACCATGAGAGAAGTGTTTTTGTTTTGTTTGTCTTTTTAAATTAAAGTTTATTGGGATGACAATTGTTAGTAAAGTTACATAGGTTTCAGGTGTACAATTCTGTAATACATCATCTATATATCACATTATGTGTTCACCACCCAGAGTCAGTTCTCTTTCCATCACCATATATTTAACCCCATTTACCCTCATCTACCACCCCCTCCCCCTTACCCTCTGGTAACCACTAAACTATTGTCTGTGTCTATGAGTTTTTGTTTCTTTCTTTGTCTTGTTCCTTTGTTGCTCTCAGTTTTATGTACCCCATATCAGTGAATCATATGGTTCTTGACTTTTTCTGTCTGACTTATTTCGTTTAGCATAATAACCTCAAGATCCATCCATGTTGTTGCAAATGTCACTATTTCATCTTATGGCAGAATAGTATTCCATTGTGTATATATATCACATCTTCTTTATCCAGTCATCTATTGAAGGACACTTTGGTTTCCATGTCTTGGCCACTGTAAATAAAGCTGCAGTGAACATTGGAGCTCATATATCTTTACAGATAAATGTTTTCAGATTTTTGGGATATATAGCCAGGAAAGGGATTGCTGTATCATATGGTAATTCTATTCTTAATTTTTTGAAGAACCTCCACACTGCCTTCCATAGCCGCTGCACCAAGAAGTGTTTCACAAGACATTCTTGAAGTAAAGAAAAAAAAAAAGGAATTCATTACACAGTTGAAATGATAATATTTCTCTTGATTTGTTTCAATTTTAGATGATCACAATTGGTTCCCTGCTGGTGAAAGACAAGCATTTTACTTAATTAGCATTTTACTTTCTCCCTCTCTCCTTCTCTTACCTTCTGATTTTTAAAATCTATTATTTTTACTTTGTCAGGATTTATAACATTTACATTTTGTTTCATAGCTAGAATTCAATCAGTTGTTTGATTTAGTTCTGTATTTAAATAGCTTACCTGCCTATCATCAGTGCTTTTTCTTATTACCTTAATGTTTTCTGTCCCTGAAATTTTTTTTATTTTATTTATCTCTTGGTCCTGATTAGTTGGATTTCTTTTTTCCAAGAAGGACTCACGAGTGTTTTACCCTGTTGAGTTCTTTCATGCTTGAGACATCTACCTGTGGTGAGATAATATTCCTAGGTCACACTTTTTTTCTCTCCAAACTGTTGACATTGCTTCATTGTCTTCTGACATTGACATTGTTTACAAATGTTTCTATCCAGAGTGATTCCGCTCCTACCCACCTCCACCTCCATGGATGATTTACCTTTTCTGTCTCAGACGTCTAATTATTTTCCCTTGAAAATTAGTAACTTAACCAGGCTATGTCTTGATGCTTGTTCAAAATAGGTTTTTTCCCAGCATACAGTAGGAATTTTCCTCTGCAGATTCAGTTCTTCCCTCATTTTAGGAAAAAAACATTAATGTATTGTGTTTCTGAATGCATATTTTGTTGCATTTATTGGACTCTCTACACCAATTAGGGACACCAATTATCCTTATGTTTGATTATCTCCTGGCCCTCTTATTATCTTCTTGATAATTGCTTTACTCTGTCTGCATTTTCCCTTTGTATTTGTCATAATTATCTCAAGCCTTTTATCCATGCCATTAATTCAATTTTCAATCATGTCTTTCCTGTAATCTGGCATTTCTAATTTATGTGTTAGATATATAATGGTGTTTCAGTTCTTGATTCATTTCCTTAGCTCTGAAATATTCTTTTCACTCTTCCTCTGTCATTTTATCATCTCAATTTTGAGGTCTTTTATCAGGTTCATATTCATATTAAGGTCTTTTTAGTACAAGGCACTCCCTGGGTATCTTGGGGTTATGCTGTCTTCCAGCCTAGTTTCTTCACAGTTCACCCATTATCTCCCTCCCTTCCTCGTCACCCATCCCCCACCCTCCCCTTTACTGTACCACATTTAAATGGTCACCACATAATTTATTTTCATCTCACTCTTGTTTAGTAGGAGCAGCTCCAACCAAATCTTTTCATAACTGTTGTGTAATGTGGATGAAGTCTCCTTGCTCCCCTTACAACCTTATCTGGGGTGAGTTTGTTGCCCCATCTCTGAGCTTGTTTTTGTTCATGACATTAGGTATTAGGAAAAGAATAATCTGTGATCATCTTTTACTCTATAGATTCACCCTGAAATTTTAGAAAGCTTTTTCTAAATGAAATTTTCATACTGATACATCTTGCTTAAAACTCTGGTGATTTATCATAACTTTTAGGGAAAATGTCTAAACTTCTTAAGTTACATTCAAGATCCTTTGTTATTTGGCCCACCTACCTCCCTAGTCTCAGGTCTCCCATCACTCTCTACCTCATTTGCTAATTGACCACAGGAGGCTTTTTGCTGAGCCTGGATCTGCCTTGGAACCCTTCACAACACAAGGCTTCTGGTAGTCCGTTGGGCACCTGCTTTAGTTAAATCCCATTCAGCCTTCAAAACTTACTTTCAGTGTTTTCTTTTCTGGGAAGTTTTCCCAGAATACTCCTCCGTTCCTTGTCCTCCATTGTGTACTTCAGATACCCCTCTTTTGTACTTTTCTGTGATAGAATTTATCATACTTAATTGTAATTGTCATTTACAATATAGTATAATGGGTTTTGAAGCCAGACTACCTAGGTTCATAAATTTGCTCTGCCACTTGCATTTGTATGACTTTGAGGGACATTACATAACCTTTCTGTGCCTGTTTCCTTATATGAATTAAATACATTAATGCACGTAGAGCTTTTGTTGAGCATGTGCTCAACGAAATAAATGTTATTTATTTATTTATTCATTTATTCATTTATTTATTTATTTATTCATGTATTTATTTAAAGGAGCCATCGTTGACAGCAACAATGGTCCCATACCACCTAGAGCCCCTATCTGACTTTCTAGGAGCTGTCCGTGGTGCTAAAATAATGCTCTTCATAAGGACAATGCCCCCACTATCTGTCATACATTTAGCCCCCAAAGGGGCAAATCCATGTTACATCTTTTCAGCTTTAGTAGTGGATGTAGAAACTGTTGCTCTCTTTCTTTTCCCACAATCACCATTCTAGTTCTGGCCTTGGTCACCTCATCAGCTCCATTTTGTGTGACTGAGGTCAGCCTCCTAAGTGGTCTCCCTACCTCTGGACCATTTGATTGAACACATTTACATTATCTTTCTCCAAATCTATCTTCACATCAAGTCATGTCCCTACTTACTAACTCACAAGAAATTTTGAAACAGTAGAAACAACTCAAACATCAACATGAGGGAATGGTTAAATGATAATATATCTATCAGAAATGTATATTAGGCAGCCAATAAATGTAATTACTAAGGCCATGTAAAAATCTAGAAAACCATTTTTTGAAGGAAAAGAGCATACTACAATATGGTTTGAACATCATTCATTCATTTATTAAACATGTTTTGAGCATCTATTTTGTGATAGGCCTTAGAGATGTAAGAATTATTAAGACACTCCCTTCTTTAAAGGACCTCAGAGTCTAGCAGGAGAGATAGTCATGCAAACATGTGCATTTGGACAAAGAATAGGAAGGAATATGGAAATACGTGAATAGTATTAGGAGTGGAAATGTGGGTGAATTTTTTCTTTTTAAATATCTGTTAGGGAGCGAACCCTGGCACAACACCTCAGAGCAGAGAGCAGAATCAAATTCCTCTGACAAATGCTACAGGTAAGCTTTTCCCAACTCCACCCCTGCATCCCCAGGCCACCCACAGTGAATAAATGAATGAATGAATGAATGAATGAATCAGTGGAGTGCGCAATCTCCAGATTATTGCTCAGAGAGGTCAAATAGGCCTTGACAAGGGCAAAAGGAAAAGAAATAGCATAACAATTATGCAGACCTTCTATAGCAAAATAAGCAAATACTTCTGAGTGACTGTGATAATGCAATAAAAAAATTAGAGAGAATGTGTATAATGGTACCCTGATGAGTATCCCAGTCCCTCATTAACTGTCCACCAGGTTTATGTCCCCAGCGATGTGTCCCAGAATTCCTAGGAGACCTTGTCTTTTTGTAACCGAACAAAGAGTTTGTTGCCCAACACGCATAGAAGCCAAAACTGTGACATTGGTTTTTGAGAAAAGAAAGAGCAATTTTTCTTAATTCTGAGTTGGCTCACAGGAGACAGGAGGTACTGTTCAACTCTGTCTCCTCAATGTAGGGTTCAGAGCAGGTTTTAAGTGACAAGGGGAAACAGGTATGCAGAAGCGTTGGTGGGCAAGTTTTAATTGGAGGACCTTGGAACTTGGCCATTTATGGTGAAGGGGAGTCAAAGCCAGATCTTCCTGGACAATGGGCACCCTTTGCTTCTGAAAGGATTCCAGTGTTCAAGTTCTGGTTATGTCCTGGTCCTTTGGTTCTGTGAGGGGTCAAGACTAGTTCTGGGTGAAGTCAGAGGTCAATGTTTTCTCCTCTGTGCATGCTTTGAATGCATGGCTTGTAGTTTTGGTCTGTTGTATCTGAAAAGCAACACAGCATCTTGTTATGACCATTTTGAGTTGGTTCTGCAGTTACATTTTTACTGTTACTACCTCTGTGTTGTTGATAATTCTGCTGTCCCCTATCTAGAATATTCTTCACTCTTTTAATTAAAATCTTGTATTCTTTTAAGCCAAGGAGTCATCTTCTTAAATCATCTTCTTTGAGAACCCTTTCTTAGTTAACTCCTCTCTGCTCTAGTATAAATATTTGAAAGTCAGTTTTACTGGATATAAAATTCTTGGGCACTGCTTTGAAGAAGTTTCAGAAAGGGAAGAGTCTGTGATATATTAGCACCCACTTGTTATTGGTTAATCTCATAGGCTCTGAGGTGAGAGATTTAGGTTAGATCTGTGCCCTTATTAGCTATGCAACTTTTGGAAGGTGTTTAATATCGATAAATCTTAGTTTCCTAATCTATCACATGGAGATAATAACAACTATCTGGTAGGGTTTTATAAGGATGAAACAGACGGATACATGTAAAATGTCACCGTGCTTGGGACAAATAAAGTACTCAATACATGTACTTGAGACTATTTGTTTACTTGATATTATTCTTGATCTGTTTCAGGGAAATATAAGTTGATTTCACCAATAATATATGTCCCCCTAGTAGGTATTTAACAGATGCCGTCTTCTAATATAGCTATTAGAAGGGTTCTAATTTAAGAACATGACAAAGAAAACCAGTATATCATTACTAATGCATTTCCAAATGGAGGGTGACAGACTGGTAAGAAGTTATGCTAATTGGTAACATTTCTTATATACAAAATGTAGGCTAAATTATTCATTTCTCTTTTACTATTTATGTGAAATTGTAAATTGGTTCATTTTTGCTCAGTTTTATATCAAATGCCTATCTATGTTAATAAGTAATGAAAGAAGGTAGGCTGACTTCCCGATCCTAGTACATTTCCTCTTGTATTTAAGACAGAGACTTATAAATCTGGCCTGAAGATCAAGAGGACTGAAAATCACTGTTGTTTGTCACTGGTGGAGATGTTGCATGATTAAGGGGAAAAAATACTATGTTCTCAAATATTAGGGGGTTTTCAAGGAAACAAATAACATGTTGAGGTTAGAAGGCTAATGGTGGTATGTACGATGATATGAAATAGAGATACAACTCATCATTAAAATACTTTGAAGGGCCGGCTGAGTAGCGCGTTGGTTAAGAACTGGCTTGGGATGCCAGAGGGCCCCGGTTCAGATCCCACATATGAGGGCCAGTGACGCTGCCCTCTACAGCTAAGATGCTGAACAACAGCTCAACCTGGAGCTGGGCTGCTGTGAGTCGCTGGTGACGGCGTAGGCTGCAGTCCCCTGCTGCAGTGGGTTGCCATAAGCTACCGTGTGTAGCCAGCAGCCAGCGTGAGTGGCCAACAGCCGCTGTGAGTGGCGGTCCAGAAGCCGGCGACTGATCTGCCTCACCTGGGAAGAGCACAATGATGGTGCCAGCTTGGGCCAGTGAAGCAACATCCTCCACAACTAAATTGAAGAACAAAACAACAGCAACTTGTCTGTTCCCCGTCCCCTGATTCCCCAGCGCTGTTCTCCTCCTCCAATTCCCCAATAAGAATTAAAAAAAATGTATAAAAGCTAAATCATATGTATAAAAAAATACTTTGAAGATCCTTTAAACCTATGAAAGAAATAAAGACCCTTCCCTGAAAAAAAAAAGTGGGGGGGGGGCGATCTGATTCAATCTAGTTTCACTTTTAAATTGGTTCTTCAAGTTAGTCAATGGTAGCACTGCAAGTGTGGGGATTTCTATAGATGAGCAGTATGACTGTTCCATTAGCATCTGATGTGTTGTCATTTATTTGGTACAGTTGAATAATTGTCTTGGTTTCTGAAGGGAGTTTTAAAAATTATTCAGGCTAACGCTTGAAGATCACCCTAACAATTACTTAACTGAAACTGCTCCCTTCCCACCAGGGATCTTATTCAAGTTTAGTAAAAAATTTAATTCACAAAGCAAAGACTGCTAATTAGAAGGGGAGAGAGGTAGTGTTGTAGAAAGCAGCATAAGCAGTGTAAAATAAGGAGGTGTGGTAAGATATTACACAAACAAATGAAATGACTAAGGTTTTCCACAATGCTGACACAAAATATTCACATGGTAATACTCTAAAGCAAGGCCTTTACTTCTGGATAGGTTCTTAACACATCTAGTTAGACTAAGTTCTCATTTTACAGATAAAGATGCTAAGATCCAGAGATGGGAAGCTACTAATTGGATCTATGACAAGAGTTCATGTTTTTACTTTGAGTAACACCTTTCCACTCTGTACGTTTTATATAAAACAGAGCACAGGAGGGCAATAAAGTATGGGGTTAAGTGGGTGGACCCTGGAGTCAGACTGCTTGAGTTCAAATCCTGATTGTGCCACTAACAGGCTGTGTGACCTTGACCAAATTACCTACCCTCTCTGAGCCTTAGTAGCTCCCTCTGAAAATAACACAGACTCATAGTACTCACTTCATAGGGTGGTGTGGATTGAAAATGATAACAGGTAAAGCCCATGGTGCATAAGTAAGTACACTTACTAAATTATTTCTCCAAAGGCAAAACATCAAAGACCAATCTGAAGAGATTCGTATCAAGGAAGGTTAAAAAAAAAAGCACTGTATGCAGATCATACGTTAAAGTAAAAAGGGGTTAGCAGGCTTTGTTAATTTTCTTCCTTTACTTTGTCTCCTAACATATGTCACCCCCACCCCACCCCCTTTTTATCTGTGCTGGTAGGCACCAAAGGGAAATTCAGACAAAATGTTTTTATTCATTAGATCATAAAGGTACTTAGTCTGTTTAACATTTTGATCTCCATACTGCTGCTGATACTCTATCAATGTTAGAAAATTGTAACAGTATTTGTTTGACAGTAGTGATAAGAGAGGATCTGCCAGAATAACTGGCAGCCAGGCAATGTAAAAGCCAAAACATTCGTCAGGAGTGTTTACCCAGCACAAGCCTTTGCGTTGCCACTGCTGTCTGTCACATGCTTACCTGTCACTGCTGGGTGCAAAATCGCAAGCATCTGTGTATGCTTTTCAAAGGATCCTTTGGTAAACAAGGGATATATCTTTTGTCTGCATCAAATTCAGGCTGCTTTGAATTCTGTGCTATTTCATTTACTTTGTTCAGCAGTAGAAGCCGAATAGGGAAAGGCCAGGTTTCTTTCTGGAAGACCTTCACACATCATCCCACCCTACCCTTTTACCTGAGGACTTGGATCCTGCATTCCCCTGGCTCAGAGGTGTACAGCGTTTCACAGTCAGGAGAGACGTATCTCCCCTCCCTCCGCTTTTCCCCAGAAGCATTAGCTGGGGGTGGGCTTTCCCTGGTGTTTGGAGAAGCTGGGGTAGAGGTGAGGAGGCCGTTTGTGAAGAAGCAGCTCTGCACGCAGGGGTTTGCTAGGAAGACCTGTGGGTTCTGCAGTACAGGGGTACAGGCCCCTTCCCCTGCTGAGCTGCTTAGTCTGGAGAAAACTAGACCACCTCTGTTCCATGAGGTGGTCTTTCCCCCAGCCGTGGGTTGCTCTGCTGTTTCCCCACTCTTAACTCTCACCACCTCCCCCGAAAAGGTTTATGGATGCTTAAGACTTTCAAAAGACAATCGCAGACCCTAGACTCTAGGGCCTAGAGAGCAGGATGGGACACCAGTGGGCCATCCTCCCATCCAACAGGGAGAACAGAGGTACTTTTAAGGTGGTGAGTATTCCTACCTCAGTTCTCCACCAATCCCCTCTTGCTCCTCAAACTGGGTTCCCCGCAAGGAAGGCCCCAACGCTCAACTCCAACCTTTTCCAGCTCAGAGTTGGGGGGCGGGGGGGGGGCGAGGGGAGTAGACCGCAGGGCAGGCACCCGAGACCAGCTACTCTCCAGGTCGGGACAAGAGGGGTGAAGCGGCTTGGGGAGGTGGGGACGTCCCACCGGGGAAGAAGGTCCTGGAGTTCCGCACACCGGGAGACGGCCAGGGGACCCCGCGGCCCGCGCGCCCCCGCTCCGCCCCCGCGGAGGCCACCGCCCGCTCGCCGGCCGCGGCGCACGCGTGTGCGGGCGAGGGCAGCGCGGCTCTCCCCGGCGGCCCTGCGCCTCTGCCCGCCGAGTCCCTCCTCGCGCGGATACCCGGACAGTCGCGACACTATGCGGAGGGTGAGTGAGCAGTGACCCCAGAGGCGCGAGGGGGCAGGTGGCGAATGTGCCGGCGAGCGTGAGAGCGCGTCCCCCCCGCACCAGGCCGCCGCCGCAGCGGGCCAGCGAACCTCGCGGGGGAGCCGGGCGGGAAGGGCTGGGGGCGAGATGCGACCTCTCAGGGCTGCAGCCGTAGCCTGGGCGGGAGAGGGGCGCCTCTCGGACGACCTGGAGGGGACAAGGGGTGCCGCGGGGTCTCGGCCCACCTGAGGACTCTGGACCCCGCACTCCCTGCGGTGGCGCGGACACGTCGGGGCTCGCTGTCAGCGCCTGCGCCTCCCCGGGGCGGAGTGGGGTCATTCCCAGCACCACCACCTCCGCCTCGGGCTTTTAGGGGACCCCCTTAACGGGCGCCGCTAGTGCCGGCTCGGCCCCTTTCCTCGCTGCGTACTGCGGCTCAGCGCCTCGCTCCCGCCTTGGGAGCCTCGGGAACTTTGCTGCCGGGCGTCGGTGGATCTCCCTCGGCGCACACCCCAGGGAGGGCGGGCCCCAGTCCGAGTTAGGCGGGTGACAGGAGGAGGGGGGGGTTTCGGGGAGGTGGTCCTCACCCCTCACCCCCAGAAATGCCTTCACTTCTGGCCTTTGGAAGGAGCGAGGGAGTGAAAGCTCGAGTTGCTCCCTGGGCCGGAGCGAGCCAGGTGCTGCCGGCGGAGGGCAACCGCGCAGAGTCCTGGACGAGACACCGATCACGTGCGCTGGGGGGCGCCCTCGGCGGCCGCTGCTTTCCAAAGCAGGTGTGAGGGGCCCTGCGCGCACCCCTCCCCTCCAGCCAGCGCTCTTAGTGGGAAAACTCCACTTTGCGGGCTGAACTGCAGGGTTTATTCCACCTCAGGGAACAGCCTGGGGGGTTGGGGCTGCTTATTGTCAGGCCTCAGAGCACGCACGCACGCAGGCCCTGCACCCCTGGATCTTTCCTGTCTGGGGAGCTAATCCACACACAAGTGTTGGTGATTTGTAAGTTACCAGTCCCAGTGTGCTGTTTGGATTTGAACCTTGGGATGGCGGTTGCTTTAATCAGATGCAGGACAGGGTAGAAGGGGAGTAGAGGAAACTTAAGAAAGTCCAAGTAGACATTTTCCCAGACCTCCTAAGGCCAACCCTGATGACAGTTTGTTTCAGCGTCAAGGAAAGGGTGTTGGGTGCTTTCTAAAGAGACGGGGCTGTGAAGAAACCAGAGCCTGCGCATGTCTCTGGGTTGGACTTGGCCCTTGCCCTGTTCGTAAAGTATGTGTGTGCCTATGACTTTAGTCCCCTGAGAGTGGCCCTTTCAAAGATTTCTTCCTCTCAGCTGCTAGGTTTCTTCAAAGGGAGCTCTGGCCCGTGGTTTTGCAGATGGTGCCAGGACGAAATCCTCTGTGTGGGGGGGGGGGGGGGGGGGGGGGGGGGGAGGAGTGGTATTTGGAGGGCATATACAACAAGGAGGGATTGGCCCAGCTGCCTCTGGAAAGTCTGATAGGGGGCTGACATGGAAATTTACCTGGCTTACCTTTTGGACTTAGTCCAAACCTGCTCAGGTGTGTCTGGGGACAGGATTCCAGACCGGCTGACCAGACAGTTTGAATGCCTGGCATTGGTTGGAGCAGCAGAACTAGAAACTGGCAGGGTTACTTGTTTGAACTCCAAATTCAGGGGTCAGCAACCTCCTTTTACCCTCCGTGTTACCAGGGTATTTAAGGAATGCAACTGGGATGGGATCTGTAAGCCTAAGTAAGGTGTGTTAGAGAATCATGATTTGGAGATGGAGGGCATGGTCTAGACCTCAGAGATACTGTGGGTTTGGTTCCAGACCACCATAATAAAGCAAGTATCACAATAAAGTAGATTGTAACCTTTTTGCTGGGAGAGTCTTGCCTTCAGTTTGTAAAAGAATGTAATACCTGTGGAGTGCCATAAAGTGAAGTGCAATAAAACAGGTATGGCTGTATCTTAAAATGTGATTTACGTACTACCTGCTTTGAGATGAAAAGAGATGGATGCTTGCTAGAAATGTGGATTCCTGAGCTCTACTTCAGATCTATTAAATATTAAATATTGAGTCACAATCTCTGGGACTGGAGCTCAGCAATTTGCATTTTAAACACCCACCACCAGCAGCAGCACCACCACAAGGCGTATGTGTAAAGCACCTACTATGTGTAGACACTGTTTGAAGAAGTTTTGTGGAGTGACAGCCAAGAACCTATTCTCTTGGAGGCTACACCCTAGTTGAGAAGTAAACAAATATGCAAATAATTTTAAATAGTGATGAGTACTAGGAAGAAAATAAAGCAGGATAATGAAATGGGGAGGGACCCAAGGCATGAAGCCATTTTGGTTTGCATGGTCAGGGAAGACATTTCTAAGGAGCTGACATTTGAGCTGTGAATTACATGATGTGAAGCTATGTGAAGGTTTTGGGAAAGGGTGTTCCAGGCTGAGGAACATCAAATGCAAAGGCTCTGAGGCAGGAACAGGCTTGCCCTGTGTGCGAAGCATTCTGAAGCAGAGTGGAGTGTGCAGGGAGGAATGACGCGGGGCTGGAGAGGCAGGTGGGGACCCCTTCTGTAGGGCCTCGTTGGTCATGGTAAGAAATTTGAATTTTAACCTAAATGCAGAGGGATGTTATTTAGCGAATTTTAAGCAGAGGAATAGAATGATGTGATCTGGTTTATTTTTTTGAAGATCATCTTGGCTAGTGTGTATAGAATGGATTGTGGAATGGGTTATGGTAGCAGCAGCAAGGGAGACCACCTTTATGTACAGGGCTGATGGAGACAGGTGGAGAGACGGGATGTATTTTGGAGACAGAGTCAACTGAGCTTGCTGATGTGGGAGGAAGGGAGAGGTGGGAATCCTCTATTGTACGCCTAGGGTTGTTAATTGGTGTGTGTATGAGAGAGACAGGAGTGGGGGAGATAAGGGGAGAGGAGGAGAAGGGGGGAGGGGGAGAGGGAGAGGGAGAAATGGTTAGGCCTCAGCTGGGATGCCCCCAATAATAAGAGCTGACATTTAGTGAACATCTGCATTTAGTGTACCTGGTCTCAGGTGATACATGTATTAACAAGAGTCCTGTGAAATAGTAAGATTTGTTAGCATTTTAGTGATGTGATAACAAGCTTGGAAAGCTTGAGTACATTGCTCAAGGCCACTCAGCTAAGTGTTGGAGCTGAGATTTGTGCCTGGGTTTGCCTGACTCCAAAGCCCTGCTCTCACCGTTACGCTCTGGTACCCACAAACTGCCTGCTCCTGCCAGGTCATTTCTGGCTCTGGAGAAGTAGGCAATTTGGCAGATGCATGTGTCAACTTTCAACTGTTGTATTTCAGTAACTGTAGATCAGTAACTATTGGAATAGAAAGTAATTTCTCTCATTTGGTGTTCCTGAATGAAAGAGAAGGTGCATCGGGAATGCACAAAGTAAGAGCGTAGCGGGTGCCCAGTAATTGGGCTTCTCAGATAAATTGGGTTTCTTGGCTAAAATGGTGCATCTCCACTCTGTCCAGCTCTGAATTTCATGTCATGACAACCACAGAAGCCACGTGTTGGAGTCTCCTTTCACCTCTTCATATAGCTACTTCATGTTTTGTTCTTTATTTTTGCATCCAAAATGAGCTTTTTCCTACTCAGAGCCAGAAATTTTAGAGGATTGGTTACTTTAAAAAATTATTTGGAGCGCAATAGTCAAGAACTGGCTTGGGATGCCAGAGGGCCCCGGTTCGGATCCCACATATGAGGGCCAGTGACACTGCCCTCTACAGCTAAGATGCTGAACAACAACAGCTCAACCTGGAGCTGGGCTGTGGTGAGTCGACGGCGACGGCGACGGCGTAGGCTGCAGCCCCTGTGGCAGTGGGTTGCCATGGGCTACCGTATGTAGCCAGCAGCCAGCGTGAGCGGCCAGCAGCCGCAGTGAGCGGCCGTCCAGAAGCCGGCGACTGATCTGCCTTGCCCGGGAAGAGCGCAATGATGGTGCCAACTTGGGCCAGTGAAGCAACGTCCTCCACAACTAGACTGAAGAACAAAACGACAGCAACTTGTCTGTTCCCCTTCCCCCAGTTCCCCAGCACTGTTCCCATCCCCCCAATTCCCCAATAAAAATCTTTAAAAAATTATTTGTATTAGAAAGAGTTAGAAATCACTTGTGGAAAATAATTAGAAAGGTCGCTGTTATTTATTGATTGCTTTCTCTGTGCTAGGCATCTATTGCCTCCCTTCATGTTCATAACATCCTTTCAAGTTAAAATTAATAGGTGATACATTTATACAGTATAAAATTCAAAAGATGAAAAGGTTTGCTGTGAGAATTGTTCTTCCTAGTCTGTTGCCCAGCCAGTTGGTTCGATTTCCCCAGAAGTAACTGATGTTAAAGCCATTTACTGTGTCCTCCCACAAATATTCTATGTATGTACGAGCAGTTGTGTATTCGTACTGTTTTCCATACAAATGTAAATGTAAATGGTAGTATAAAAGTGTAAATGTTTTACAACAAATGTAAAAGTAGCATGTAAGTGCATTGTGCCTTTCCCCCCTGTACATAAGATCAGTATTTGTAGATCTACCTGGTTCTTTTTATGGCTGCGTATGGGATGCCTTTATATGGATATTCTAGAATTGGTTGTTTCTAGTCTTTTGCTATTATCAGCAGGGCTGCAGTGAATAATCTTATATCGACATGATTTTACCTGTGTGCAAGTATATTGTATGACAAATTTCAGGGTCAAGTGATAGGAACATCTTCAGGTGAAGCAGCATAGCACAGGAGATTATTACATAAAATCCCCGAATAGAGCACAGACTTGGAGCTGGATCGCCAGGGGTTGCATCTTGACTCTGCCATTTAAAAATTGTGCAAGTTGCTTAACCTCTCTTTACTTCTCCATGGCCTGATTTTTAAAATAGGGATGATAATAATACCTACCTAATAGGATTGCTCTGAGGATTGTATCTGTTAGTTTGTGTTGCATAACAAATCACCCCCAAATTTAGTGGCTTAAAAACAATAACTGTTTTCCTTAGCTCATGAGTCTGTAGGTTGGCCGGGAGGCTCTTCTGGTCCGGGCCAGCACAGCCGAGCTCCGCTGGCTTCTCTCCTGCTTCTGTAATCTCCCGGTGGGTCAGCTGGCAGCTGGAGGCTCTCGGTTGGCCTCACCCACATGTCTGGTATTTGACAGGTGTGTCGGTCTTTAGGGACCTCATTTGGGATGTCATGTGATTTCTCAGGCTCCAGTCAGGTAGGTCAGGTTTCTTCACGTGGTGGTCTCATGGTTCCCAAGAGCAGCAAGAGATGGCAAACCCCAAAGCACAAGCAGCTTTCAGATCTCTGCTTATGTCACATTTGCTGTTGTCCCACTGACCAAAGCAAGTATCCCAGCCAAGCTCCGAGTGTGTGAGGGAGGAACTCTCCCAGGACAAGGACACCTCAGGGGAATCATTGCTGACATTTTGCAGTCTACCACAGACACCGAATAAGTTAACATTTGTAAAGTGACTATTATAATGCCTGGCACGTTGTAAGCGCTCTGTTAGTTTGTTAAATTGAAAAGAGAAAGAGAGATTGGCAAATTGCCCTCAGTTCACCCCCCACCGGCCATGTGAGCACTTGTCTCCCTGTTTCTTCCTCACACTGGATCAAAGTGATGTATCTGGGGAGAAGCAGATGTTATCTGTGGAGAGGCAGATGTTCATGTTCCCATTTTGCAGATAAACAAGTGATGCTCAGAGATGTTACAGCATCTGTTGTTACAGGCCCAACAAGAGATTTGAATCCTTTGTCAGTCTGGCTATAGCGCGCCTCGGCGTGACCTGCCACTCCAGACGGAGGCCTGGCTTCTGTGTCCTAATGCTCCCATCCACTGCTCTCCTCCTGTCTGTCCTCACATTTCGTCCCTCATTTCCATTTCAGGTTTGGATCTTATTAGGCTGAGAAGGATCTGTCAGTCTGTGAAAGTCTTTCACAGTGATTTTGATTTCAGCCTGGCCTACTGAATAAAAGTGTCTGCAAAGGTGGTGGGCTGTGCTGCGTTTGCGAAGGGATGATGAAGGGGAAGCTGCTTTAAACTGAGAAAACAGATGAGCCTGGCCTTGCTCTGTTTATTCTTGCTTCCCTTCCATTCCTTCTGTCTTTTTGCTTCACTTTCTCCCTTAGAGTTCAGGAATTCCATTCCCTACGGGGCAGATGTGAAGGTGGGGGACGTCATTTCTTATGGGTTCAGGACTTGGAGTCTGGAGATTGCTTGTATTCAAATCCCACTCAGCTGTGTACTGAGCTCAGGCTGGTTCACCTGCATGGAAGTGTTTTTCTGAAGTCTGAATGACAATCTGTTCAAAGTGCTCAGTTATTCTTACATAGATTACTTTTGCTTCTGTCCTTTCTGTTCTGTTTCACATCCCTTTTCCTCCAAACCTATTCCTATGCCCCTTAGATATGCCTAACATTTCCTGAGCCCTTACTCTAAGTGCCTTCCATGTAATTAGCTCATTTATCCTCACAGCAAACCTATGAAATAAGTGCTGTTGCATTCTTATGTTCAAGTGAAGAAGCTAGACACTGAATGGCTAAGTAGTTTGCCTAGCACACCACAGCTAATAAATGAGGTAGCAGGGATTTTAAACCAGGCGTCTGGCACCACAGTCTGTGGTCTTAATGTTTTTGCTAAAAAAAAAAAAGAAGAAGGAGGAGGAGGAGGAGGAGGAGGAGGAAAGAAGAAGAAGAAGAAGAAGAAGAAGAAGAAGAAGAAGAAGAAGAAGAAGAAGAAGAAGAAGAAGAAGAAATGGGAAGGAAGTTTGGGAAATTAAATTTGAAAGCTTCTGCTCTAGGTATGCTGCTGGGGAACTAATGTGCAGTCTTCATCCTTAGCAGCAGCTGAATATATGCAGCTGTGCCTTAGCCGTAGATCCCAACACAAAACCTTCTGCCAAAAGCCTTTCCAGCTCAATCGTTGTAATCCTAACAAGATTTCATGCATTGTGTCTCTCTTGCAGCTGAGGTGTGACACTGTTGAAAATCCATGGAGCTGTTTTCAAGGTTGGAAAATCAAGCTGGCTAGTTCTCAGTCTTGCAACCTCTTGCTCTTTTTGATGGACTGCTGCTCTGGTGGCAGAGAATGTTTGCCAAAGAGGCAGGAGACTAAAACATAAAGACTGTAGATACTAGAAAACTTTCTGAAGTTAGACTGTGCATATCTTCAAGTTGAAGGAAGCCACTGACTGAGGATGTTTCTAAGCTTTGTTTGCATGTAGACTAAATGTGATGTGGTAACACTCACCAAATATTTAAGATGAGCCTCCTATTAGCTAGGGATCCACTGTGAGTGAGCAGGCTCATAACCTGATCTCCTTATCCCGTTTGTGGCCTGAGAAGATAGTTAAGCTGTTCCATGAATTGTGCTATGATGTTACAGAGGAAGAACAGTTGCTAGGGGATTGTAGTGAGAGTTCCTGATCTAGTCAGGGGGTTCATAAACCTTCCAGACAAGGTGATGTTTTGCGGACTCGAAGGGCGAGCAAGGGCAGCTAGGGAAAGGAGGGTGCATTCCAGGTGGAATGAACAAATACAAAAGGGCAGCGTGGAGTGGCACGTTTAAGGAAGGGAGATGTGTTCAGAGTAGCTGCATTGGTAGAGTGCAGGCGTCATGGCAGAGGTTCAGGTTGGGAAGGTAGGGAGAGGCCAGATCATGAAAGGCTCTGTAAGGCATGATGAGAATTGTCCTAAGGGCAACAAAGTTATTGAGCGGTTCTAAACAGATTTTTTAAAATCAAGCATTTGTTTTCAAAGGATCCTTTGAACACAGGGTGGAGCATGGACTGGAGGAACAAGACTGGGTGAGAATGCTGATTAGGAGGCTGTTACCTTCATCCACATGGCCTAGAGTAGGGAGGTGATGAAGGGAATGGAGAGATGTGTTCTGTTTAAGAGGTGGGTAGCGGCAGAGTCAGGAGGACTTGGTGAATGATGTGATATGAAGGACGAGGGAGGAGAGCAGTTAGGGATGACAGACTCCCAGGGTATGTGGGGGTGCCATGACGGGAGATGTAAAACAGAGGGAAAACCAAGGGGTGGAACTTAGGAAGCTTGCTTCTGTTCTGTACACACTGAATCTGAATCACCTGTGACTCATTGGAGTAGCAATATCCATAGCGGATGATCACAGAGGGTCTGTAGCTTAGGAGACAGTTTCATTTAAAGATATAAACTTAGGAATTATTGGCATACAGTAATAATAATTGAAGCCACTGGACTTATAGAACACCACATAGAGAATGTATTTAGAAACAGTGGTTCACAAAACCTGTTGTACATCAGAATCACCCTGAGAGCTTGTTAAAAATGTAGATTCCTGAGCAGCACCGCCTGAGCTGCCGATTCAGTGGGTCTGTGGACGGAACCCAGAATCTGCCAAATCTAGGCGAGCTGACAACATGCATGAGCTACAGCCCCGCCATTTCACCCTTAGGTGTATGTCCTAGAGAATCTCTAGCTCTCAGTGACCTATACTTTTAAAAAAGGAAATATTTAATATATACTAAAGTATATATTATATAATTACATCCACATATCCACCACAACTTAAAAATAAAAAAAGAATTAAGGCAAACTAGTATATATATGAAATGGAATACTACTCAGCCATAAAAAGGAATAGACTACTGTATATGCACAGACATGGATGAATCTCAAGCAAGCCACAAAAGAGTGCAAACTGTGTGACTCCATTTATATGAAATTCTGGAACAGGAAAAACTAAGTTATGATGCTAGAAATCAAAACAGTGTTTGCTGGTGGATGTTGACTAAGGAGGGGCATGATGGAATTTCTGGGGTGATGGAAATGTTCTTTACATGGGTGTGGTTTGCATGGGTGTATAGATTGGTCAAGCTCAGTGGACTGTACACTTAACACCTGTTTCCCTGCTTGTAAATTATACCCTATTTAAAGACTCTAATACAAAAAACAAAAAAATCACTAGGGTTGGAGCTCTCCTAGTACTTTTCATTTCCAAGCACAGGTAGCCTCTGTCCTGAATATAACATACCTATGCACTTTAATACTTTTATTACATATGCATATATCCTTAAGCAATGTATGCTATTATTTTGCATGTCTTTAAACTTTATATTATATGCATGTGTGTGTATGAATGTATGTATTCTGTAATTTGCTTTTTTCCTCAACATTATATATTAAGATTCATCTATTTCAGCGGTTCTCAACCTGTGGGTCATGACCCCTTTGGAGGTCGAACCACCCTTTCACAGGAGTCGCCTAAGACCATCAGAAAACAAAAAGATATTTACATTACGATTCATAACAGTAGCAAAATTACAGTTATAGAGTAGCAACGAAAATAATTTTATGGTTGGGGGTCACCACAACATGAAGAACTGTATTAAGGGGTCGCGGCATTAGGAAGGTTGAGAACTGCTGATCTATTTGATACCAGTAGCTTATCATGCATTTTTAGAGCTAAGTATATTAATATATTGGAATACTACATAATTAAATGATCATTTCTCTTTTGCCACTGTTGTTTCAAAACAGTGCTGCTATGGTTTTGTGTATCTACTTGTTTGTGAGTGCTAGGGCACTTCAGGGTGGAGTTGTAGGGCTGTAGGATAAGCATACTGTCAGTTCTACTAGATATCACCATACTCTTCTCCAAAGAGATTTATTAGATGTCTATGAATGGCCTGTATTTTTATCAAACACTTGGTACTGTCAAACTTAAAACATTTTTGCAAATCTGACAGGTTAGAAATATTATCGTTTTAACTTGCAGTTTCCTGATTAGTAGTGTGGTTGAACATATTTTTATGTATTCATCGACCCTTTGAGTTCCTTCTAGAAATTAACTGTTCATATCTTTTACTCATTTTGCTTTTGGGTTGTCTTTTTCTTATTGAATTGCAAATATATTTTTCCAGTTTGTGTCTTTTTAAAAATAGATTATTTTGATAAATTTTAATGTATTTGAGGTTATATATTCATTCCTTTGTGGTTTGTGCTTTTTGTTTCATAAGGAATCCTTCATGTGTGTAGACTAAAGATATTTACTTATGTTTTCTAATAAGAGTTTAAGTTTCACCTTTAGTACTTAGACCATTAATCCACTTGGAATTAAATTTAGTGTATTAAGTAGTGTACTAAGGTAGGGATTCAGTTTTTTCCCCATATAAATAATCAGTTATTCCAGCAAAACTTATTGAATGCCCATCCTTTCCCCACCAATGTGCAGTGACACCCTTGTCATATATCAAGTTTCCATATGTGGATGAGTCTATGGGCTCTTTATTCAGATCTTAGTACTTATTCAGAGTAACTCTTGACATCAGGTAGGATCACCACACTTTGTTCTTGAATGTGTTTAAATGTTTAATTCATTGATGTATCTTCTGCATAGAACAATGTCAGGCCTATAGTAGGGGTTCAATAAATACTTATCGAATGACTGAAAGATTCTCATCTGGTACTAGCTAAATGAACAGCCGGAGTTCCCTTCCGTGCTGGGCGTCATTTTACCTTTGGGGAGAGGGAAAGGAGGTAGTCAGGAGCACTACCAATTGTTTCCACTCTCCTTTGTTCTCTGTTGCCTTTTGTCCCTTCTCATTCAGACCAGAATCTTGAAGACTGAATCCCCAGCAAGTCCAGCTGTCTGGCTACAGCCAGCAAGCACAGTGTGTAGTGAGGGTGGGATTGCAGCTGACTGTGACCTGGGAGGGTTCTGATCACTCATCCTGGACAGCGCTGTGAGGCCTTTTGAAGTCTAGCCAATAACTGGGCCCTTAAGTCTTGGAAATAAGACAGGGGGTCATCTAAAATGAGGTCTCCTATGCATTTGAACATCTTTATTTTGTAGGCTACTGTTGCTTCAAAATAGACTTCTTTCTGTAGATTAGTTCCTGGCATGTTTTGTTGGTAATAAAAAGAACAACCATTCACTTAATGTGTGCTGTGTGTAAGGCACTGTGCTAAGCAATTTGCATATACGTTTCATTGACTCTTCGAAACCATCTTTCTGTTGTTGTTTTCCTTTTTGCCGAAGCAATATTTATTCATTCTTTCATTCATCTAACAGTCTTGAGCTCTTGGGCTGAGTTCAGGACTAGGACTGCCAAAATACACAGCTTTTGAGCTTCAGGAAATCAGTTGAATGAGGAGCAGGCTTTTAAACAAATAGTTACCATGCAATGTAATGATTGGATTAACGAAAGTATATCCGAAATACAGCCTGGAAAGAGCATGAATAACTTTGGGGGGTCAGGAAAGAGAAGTTGTGGTGTCAGGAGAATCTAGGAAGACAGTTTTAAGTAAAACATGACCCCTAAACATACCCATAAAGTTCTGCCTGTTCTCTCTAGTTCGATCTGATTACCGTATTTGCCGGCGTATAAGACGACTGGGCGTATAAGACGACCCCCTAACATTTCCACTCAAAATACAGAGTTTGTTATATACTCGCCATATAAGACTACCCCCTCTTCTGCACACCTTCCACACACCAAATAAAAGGTAAAACAATATCAGATTTGATTTGGCCCACTGAAGTGCAAACAAGCGTATTGTATTTCGTGTCACCACATAACCGTTTTGGCGATGTTGAGCCACCATGTCTGCTACATGTTTTTCGAGTTCTGGCCAGTGTGGGGTGCCTCTTCTTAATGCACACTTACCCCTTGGCATACTCTTTAATGCTTTCTCATTTGATTTCCAGTCCCAAACCATCTTTTCTGTTACTCCATATTGTCTTGCAGCAGCACAATTATTATTTTCCTTAGCAAAGTTTATAACTTTCAGTTTAAAATTTGCATCATACTTCTTTCTTTTGGCTGGTGCCATGATAGGGATGATAGGGGTTTGACTGGTTGACATTTTCTATGCTGTACTGTACAATGGTGCAGTATTGTGGTTGGCTGTTGGCTGTATACAAAGCCTGATTTGATTGGTCCCTGCTCCCTGTTTGCCCGCCCTGTCACTATAGCAGTCTGGTCCACCCTTGCATCAGCATCTCCCTGGGACCTCACTAGTGCGCAAGTGCGAGCTCTTCAACATTCTAACAGGCACCATGATAGCGCAAAATCGCGAATCTTCAATGCATATGTAAAGAAATATACGGTAACCCGAATTTACCACACTCGCAAAATCGCATAACAGCCGAGCATACACCCAGCAGCGCTGCTGATGCCTGAACGGTATGTGGAATGAAGTGGGCGGGCATCGGGAGGCCACTATGGCACGGGGCAAGCACTATGGGCAGTCTATCTGAAGTGTACCTGGCGTATAAGACGACCCCCCACTTGGAGGCATATTTTTCAGGGCCAAAAAATCATCTTATACGCCGGCAAATACGGTAGTCTGACCTTCCTCTGGACTGTTCTTCTCAATGAGTGTCTTCCATCTACATTCACCGGTGGGTTGTTTTTTTTATAATCCATGGCTTCCTCCCTTAACTCCTATTTTTAAAATTAACTTTTTAACAAGTTTATTAAGGAAATGTTTACATGTTATAAAATTGACCAATATTAAATGTATAATTCAATGATATTTAGTAAATTTGTTGAGTCAAAACCGTCATTTAAAATATTAACCTTATTTGACAGGTGGAAATTGGGGCTCATGAGATGGTGTCATATCCATGCATGTTCCCTGGTAACTAAAAGAGCTGGAATTCAGACCGGTGTCATGGCATGTTAAAGCATATTCAAGTTTTCCACAGGAAAATGAGCCTGTGGAATTCTTCATTACAAGGGTACCTTATTACTACCTTAGAATCTAAGGACTAAGTATGTTATAAACTGGAAGTTGTCATTCACAGAAGGTTTAGGTAAAAACACTGGGAAAGCGGCCTGCATTAGGTGTTGTCTGAAATGTGAGTAAAATACTTTGAGTTGAACCAATACACAGAACCAGCCAAACAAAACCCCACGTGTAAACATAAAAAAAAAAGAGTTGAACTAACAATCAATGTGTGTGATACAGCCACAAATTAAAATATATACTTGCAATATTAGTACTAAACCACTCTGCTTACTTTTATTCTAAACCATTATGTTTAGTATTCGGCTTTCCAGGGTATTTATAAACATTAATTTCCTAGCAGAGAATATTTTTGTATTCCTACCCCCGAGCAAGCTGTGACATAGAATAGTCTAACAGGCAGTTTAAAGGAGCAAGGCTCTCCACTTTTTGCAGCCAAAATTAAGGGGTTTGAAATGATCTGTCAATTGAATTAGCTGGCTGGCGTAACAATAGCAGATACTTTATAATTTGTGTTGCCTTCAGAGATGGCAGAAATTAGGTTGCTGATAATGGACCGGAGCTGCCTGGACTCTGCAAGGCCACCCTTGTGTCTTCAGTGGGAGGGAGGAGACAGCAGCTCCTGCCTTTCTATTTTGAATGATGCTTTAAATGCTGCATTTCTGCTTTTTGAATATTAATCCTGGGAAAGTGGCAACAGTGCTGGAGATATTTGTTGCCCGGGTAGAACTCTCCATTTCCCACTAACAGGAGGGCTCAGACACAGGGCTTTGCTGGGTTAGTATGCCCAGCTCCTCTCTTCATGCTTCTGTCATTCTCATAATGGAACTGAATGTGCAGAAACCCTTCCCTGCCCCTGCTCCCCCAGATCAGGAAACCACAGGAACCGCCTCAATTCAATATTGGGACACTCAGACAGAGGTAACCAGACCATGGTATACTTTTTTAGGTCAATGTCGAAGAAAATACACCTGAGATGATTCTCACTTCACTATTTTATTTCATATTCAGCAAATGGAGGCTAGATCAGAGTCTGTTTTCAGGAAGCAATCTAACGCCTTCCCTAAAGCAGGGACTGACAAACTGTCTTTGAAGGACCAGAGAGTAAACATATTAGGCTTTGTGGGTCATACGGACTCTTGTCCTCACTACTTAACTCTGCCATTGTAACGTGAAGGCAGCCATAGAGAATATGTAAAATGAATAAGTGTGGCTGTGTCCCAATAAAACTTTATTTATGTACATTCAAATTTGAACTTCATATAATTTTCATGGCATAAAATATTCTGATTTACTTTCAATCATTTCAATGGGTTAAAACCATTCTTACCTTGTAGGCCATTAAAAACAACAACAACAACAAAAAAACAGGTTGCTGGATTTGGCCCATGGACCATAATTTGCCCGAAACATCAGAGATTCTCCTGTTATAGCTATGTCTGCAATTTGTTTCCCAATATTCAAGCCAGCCTTTCTGCCACAGCCCATTCTCACCCTCTGTGGGTTATGCAAAGCCACCCAGACGGAAAACTAGAAACCCACCCCAGAAATATTTCAGTCTCCTGCCTGCCTCCCCTGCTGCCTCCTAATACAGCCCCACATGCACCTACCTACCTTTATTTGATGTTCATGTCACCCTTTCCTAATTACAAGGGATCTTGTTCCCATCCTTTGGGATCCTGGAAGTTATTACATTAACTAGAAACTGAAAATTCTGCATCAAAATAAAAATAAACCAACTGGCATTCAGCAGAATGTTACAGAAATTCATAGTGAGAGTATGGACATTACTTTATGTGCGGAAGTGGATACATTTGTTTTCTTTTTTATCTTCCAATAATTTCTCATTACAAGTTGTAAAATGAAATTACTTTAGAATGTTACAAGCTGTGTATGCTACAAGTTTATTAAAGTTCCATTGAATGGGTATTTGTTTAGTGTTTATATGGTGAAAAGTGGTTAACTGGGATGCAGATGGTCTTTCCACACAATGGATGGATGGAGAATTGTTCAGATATACGGCAGCTATTAGTTGGTCAGCTGCATGGATACTCTGAAATGAGACCCAACATCAGGTTAGAGTTCACCAGTGCTCAGAAATTTAGTGCTCAAATAATGGTTCGACAGAGACAGTGTCATACTGTGGCATCTGAACCGAGGTCTGACACATACAGGCGTGTGATCTCAGACCACGCCCAGCCTCGTTTTCCTCCTATGACATGGGGATGAAATAGTTTATGTGAAGGCACTTCTTGTAAACTCTGAAATACTGTTCATATGAAAGCTATTACTATTATTTTGCTAAGTCTGAATGTTCATGGTTCACAAACCTGGCTGGTTATTAGAATCATTTGTGGGTGTGGTGGGGGTGGGGCTTCAGGAAAACACAGACTCCCAGTCTTACCCCAGACTGACTGACTCAGAATCTCTGTGAGCAGATTCCCTAGTCTGCTCCCTAGGTAATTATGACGTGTTTGGGAAATTCCATTTTGTTCATAAGCCTCAGTTGGTGGACATAAGAAAACCAAATACTTCTCTCTTAATCCTCGCTTGGACTTTCCCCCTAAAGTTCATGCCATTTGTCTTCAAAAGAATAAGGGACCAGGAAGAAAGAGAGGGTCAGGAAGACCCAGAATTATCTTCACTTTATTTTCTTGGGTATTCTGCTTCAGCAAGTAGACACACAGAGAGAACTGGTGTTTTGATGTACAACCCAGTGTCTGAGCTCAAATTGTGTTTCTCCTCTGTCAGCTCCCCCTCTGCAGCCCTGAGATTTACAGTGCTGTTTTCCCTTTCTTCTGTGCATTGAAGCATGTTTGTGAAAGAGCGTCAGATTTCGGCACACCATGAATGTACAACAGATTGACAATATCCTTCCCAGTTTTGATTCTCAAAACTCATCATTGAAAATGTTTTTTCCAGTTATTTCTGGAAATAGCACAATTGTAATGTTGGCACATGCAGATCACAAATACAAAAAAGAATCCCAGTAGTACGAAAAAGATAAACTGATTCTGAATTTCTCACATTTTCTGCCTTGCCACTAATTTACATATGAGTAATTATAGATTTCAAAAGAGCAAAAGCACCCACCTCCACATTGACAGCCCAGATTGTTTTCAACAGTAGAACTCAGTAGTATGTACATATACACAAATGCTCTCTTATAGTCCTTTGAATCTCCCTTGTGTTGGGGAGCCATACGAAGTATTCCTGTTTGCAAAATTCCTTCCACAGATACTAAGCATTTGCTCTTTTCCAGGTATTAGAAATTTACATGAGACATAGACTCACAGTCTTTATCTCAGAAATTTACAGGCTTGGTAGGGGATGGTCATGAATATATCACTGCAGAAAAAGTTACCTTTCATGTTAATTATATTAATCAAATAGTATTTCCAAATTATATTAATTTTAAAAGAGATTTTTTTCCATGGAAAAATATGAGATTGATGTGTCTTATATTTTGTGTGTAGCTGGATCCTTTGTTCCATAATTTATTATTTATTATAGTTTATTATGATCCTTTATTTGTTATTTAGTCCATTTATTATTATTTTATCAATTCGATGGAGATACTGTGAAAGTAAGTACAGTAATACCTTGGTTTGCAAGCATAATTGGTTCCAGAAACAAACTACTTGTATTGCAAGACATCGCTTGTTTACCATGTTAAAATGTATTAGAAATGTTTGCTAGTCTTGTGGAACACTTGCAAACCACGTTACTCACAATCCAAGGCTTTACTGTAAATGCATAAATAATGTATTTGAGGGACTCAAAGGGGTATCTCTTCTACATCTAATAATGTTAGGTATGCCCATACCTATTGTTCAGCATCCATTTCTAGCTTGAACTCTCATTAGAAGATGACTTTGGATGCTGAGTCTGTACCCTATGGTTCCAAGTATCCAGAGATAAATTTCCAGCAAAGTCTTGAATACCTTTACCTTTCTCCTCTTAAATGGTCCTCAAACTCAATAGGTCAGAAATGGAACTTATTATATTTTGCTCTCAAACTGGATCCTCTTCTTGGAATTCTTATTTCAGGGGAGCCCCACTGCCATTCTCCCAGGTGCTCATGCTTCAGTCTTTTACAGGACGTTCTCTCTGACTCTTTCTCTCAGTCTCATAAGGAGCTAAATACCATTGGGTGAATCTGTCTTCTTTGCCTTCTGCTGCCACCCTCCTACTTCTAGATCTTTGTTTCACAAACAGGGGTCCAAGGACTCTACAGGGGCTCCATACAAATATTCGTGGGGATTTGAGTGTTTTTCATCATAAGTTTTACAATTTGTACTTTTATGTCCAGGATACGAAAATTAATAGGTACATGTTTGGAGTCATCAAGATTTGTCCCTGAGTTCTGCCACTGATGTGTGTGTGTGTGTGTGTGTGTGTGTGTGTGTGTTGGCTCTATATTGGGCAGGTCCTCTTCTGGGCTCTCACGGTGCTTACATTTGTCTGGGACTCCTTGCATTGATTGAACTGTGTGAGTCTAGCTTTCCCAGTGGGCTGTGAGATCTTGGGGGACAGAGACCATGTCTGGCTTTTTTTTGTGTTTCCAGAACCTAGCTTTGGACCTGACCCAATGTAGGCACTTATGTTTGTAGTCAGTGTAGATAGATTGTTTTAGAGTCTGCTGTCCTCCCATACACATTCCCATGTGTGGTTCTTTTAATATTTATGTATTTATGTATTTAGTCATGTCGATAGATGGCATTTGGCTTAAACCTAAGTCCCTTATTTTTAGACTTTTGGATTATTTTCATGTGGTGGCTGAGTAGTATAGTTAAAAACATCTTTGAACAAAGTTATTTTTTTCTCATCTATTAATAGATTGTTTTCTTGGATATCCCTTCATGGAATTACTAGGTCAAAAGGCACAAGCAGTTTTATTCCTCTTATGATATGATTCTAAGATTTTTTTGTTTGTTTGTTTGTTTTTCAGTGAAGAGGCTGGACTGAGTTGTAATGTCTGACCTTTTTTGAGGCATGTTTCTTTCATTTTCATTTAAACTCTTTTTGATTTGGAATCAAACCAGAAAGAACAAATGATGGTTATCTGCCTGCCACTGTACCGTATTGCTTACCTAGACCATTCTCTCTTCCTCCAGTCCTACACCTTCAGAAACGTGTGCAGTGTATATTACGTCAACCTGAGTAATGTTTCAGCAGGCAAACCTAATCACTTAATGCAATCATGCTCAAACCAAGCAGAGCCTGTAAGATAAAGTTGAACCACATTGTCAGGGCTCACAGAGCCCTCAAGACGTGGCTTCTGTTCCTCATCTAGGCTTATCAGTTGGCTGCCACCCAGATGCTGCTGTGCGCCCCTCTGAAGGCACTGTGCTCAGCCGGGAATGTACATGCGGTTCCCTCGTCCCCTTGCCTGCCTGGCATGGCCTTACTCATTCTTCAAGACTCAGCTAACTGTCCTAAATGCTGCCCTCCTCCCAACCCTTATTCCCTGCCCCACCCCCATTCTTCCAGAATGTTTTCCATCCTTCGTTAAAGCTTTTGTCACCTATTTGAAAGCTCTTTGTTAATTTTTTCATCTTCTCACTGAGATTGTAAGCTCATTAAGGATAGGAATTTTGTCAGTCATTTTCGTAACCCCAATTTTAATGTAGTGACTAGCACATAGCTGGTTTTCAATAAACATTTTCTGAATGAGCAGAACTGTTATTTTGGTTTCCTTATTTATAAGTAGACTAGTTATAGGTAAGTCGACTTATTTGTAAATTGAGAATCCATTTATGGTATATATGGTAATTCTCAATTTTCCAGAATATCAGTGTGTCAAAGCCTCCTTTTTCCTGAACTACCGTATTTGCCGGCGTATAAGACGACTGGGCGTATAAGACGACCCCCTAACATTTCCACTCAAAATACAGAGTTTGTTATATACTCGCCGTATAAGACTACCCCCTCTTCCGCACACCTTCCACACACCAAATAAAAGGTAAAACAATATCAGATTTGATTTGGCCCACTGAAGTGCAAACAAGCGTATTGTATTTCGTGTCACCACATAACCGTTTTGGCGATGTTGAGCCACCATGTCTGCTACATGTTTTTCGAGTTCTGGCCAGTGTGGGGTGCCTCTTCTTAATGCACACTTACCCCTTGGCATACTCTTTAATGCTTTCTCATTTGATTTCCAGTCCCGAACCATCTTTTCTGTTACTCCATATTGTCTTGCAGCAGCACAATTATTATTTTCCTTAGCAAAGTTTATAACTTTCAGTTTAAAATTTGCATCATACTTCTTTCTTTTGGCTGGTGCCATGATAGGGATGATAGGGGTTTGACTGGTCGACATTTTCTATGCTGTACTGTACAATGGTGCAGTATTGTGGTTGGCTGTTGGCTGTATACAAAGCCTGATTTGATTGGTCCCTGCTCCCTGTTTGCCCGCCCTGTCACTATAGCAGTCTGGTCCACCCTTGCATCAGCATCTCCCTGGGACCTCACTAGTGCGCAAGTGCGAGCTCTTCAACATTCTAACAGGCACCATGATAGCGCAAAATCGCGAATCTTCAATGCATAATATGTAAAGAAATATACGGTAACCCGAATTACCACACTCGCAAAATCGCACACAGCCGACCATACACCCAGTATGGTATCGCGATTTGCGATTTTGCTCTATCATACTGGGTATATGGTCGGCTGTGTGCGATTTTGCGAGTGTGGTAAAATCGCATAACAGCAAAATCGCATAACAGCTGAGCATACACCCAGCAGCGCTGCTGATGCCTGAACGGTATGTGGAATGAAGTGGGCGGGCATCGGGAGGCCACTATGGCACGGGGCAAGCACTATGGGCAGTCTATCTGAAGTGTACCTGGCGTATAAGACGACCCCCCACTTGGAGGCATATTTTTCAGGGCCAAAAAATCGTCTTATACGCCGGCAAATACGGTATTTGGTATTTTTTTTAAAGGGCAGCAGTTGTAATTTTGTTTATTAACTGAACTGTAACCACTAGACTGTAAGCTCCACGAGGAGATATCTAGTTCACCATCATAATCCCAGAGCTTAGTACTCATACCTGACACCCAGTAAGCACTCAGTAATTCTTTGGTGAATGAGGCAGTTGATAAATGAATGAAATTTTGAGAAAAGGTACTACCCATGTGGCACGTCACAAGCCTGGACAGGTGGGAATGTACTGCATTTCTATGAACATATCTGCCCTATTTTGTTCACCACTCTGTTGATGTGTCCATTTAACGCATGGCTCTTCTTGATAATCTCTGCACCATCTTCCACCTCTACCGTCATGATTCTGAGGGGTGTGACGTGGAGATGGCAGCGCCAAGCCAGGAAGCTAATACCTTGGTGTAGTTGGCAAGATAATGCCTCCCCGTCCCGTCCCCCCCCCAAGCCAGGAAGCAGCAGTCTCTGGGGCTGGCCTCCTCCTTTATCTCCAAACATCAAATCTAAATCTGCGAACATCCTGTTGTTCTGGGGACACATGAATCGTATCTGCATGACGGAGCTGATTTAGAGACCTGATATTGTGCAGAGCCTGCTGCCAAAACCCGAGGGGTCATTTTGAGGAAAACAGTAAGTTCTGGGGGAGAGGTCACATCTTTTTTTTCTGCGTTGAATCTCCTTAGGATGTGTGTCTCATTTCTTGGTATCTAGGTGAGAATTTGCGTGTTTTTGACCACAGGCTATTCTATCTGCTACCTAGTTTCTCCCTTGAATTATTAGTTTGATTAAAAAGCTTTATTAAGGAATAAATAACCGAGGTAGTAATTAATGAAGGGGAGGGAGTAACGTGGTGTTGTGAGGAAAAAAAATTCTCTTCAGCTGTATATTGGAATGATGCAAGACAGAGGAAAACTTCAAAAACAACAACAACAAATCTGGAGTGGCAGCAAAAGCCCTGCTATTTGGTTCATTTAAAAAGGTATTATACGTTCTCAATGACCTACTTCCAGGCTTAGGATGTTTATTAAAGCCTTGCTGTGTGAAAACTAAAATATTCATTGAAAAGGGAATGAATTGGACTGTATTGTATTTATTACAGCTGTTGTCAATGCCGTCTGCCCTCACATACATTCATATGACTCTGGAGGGACAGCCGGAAGCTTTGCCACCCTGAGCACTGTTTAGCTTTAGCTGCGGGTCTCGCTGGAGCCAGCAGTGCCCAGCAGGCCTAGACCAGGGTCTGGGTGTCTAAGTGGCAGAGACTGACATATCTGTTCTGGCGTGCTGTACCCACATGGCAGGTGGTGCAGAATGAGGCTGACTTCTATGTCAGGATATGGGAGAGAAGGTAGTTACAGGGGCAAGTGAACAGAGCTTGCTTGGCACACGAGAGAAAGCTGAATATTGAATGAAAGAGGACCAGGAAGGGCAGAGAAAGTTGAGGATGTGGGTCTGATATACATGCAGTGTTTCTTTCACTCTAGATCCAAGGCCATTGAAATGTCCTTGGCTCTGAAATTCAGGGAAAGGTGCTGTACTAGTCAGGGTTCTCCAGAGAAACAGACCAGTAGGGTATGTGTATAGAAGGAGATTTATTATAGGAATTGGCCTGTGCAGTTATGGAGGTCAAGTCCCACGATCTTTGGCCTACAAGCTGGAGAACAGGGAAGCCAGTGGCCTAATTCAGTCCCAGTATAAAGGTCTGAAAATTGGCCAGTGGCATATGTCCTGATCTGAGTCTGAAATCCAGAGAACCAGAAGCACTGATGTGATGTCCAAGGGCAGGTGGATGGCTCAGCTCAAGCAGAGGGAGCCAATTTGCCCTTCTGCCTTTTTGTTCTTTTCAGGCCATCAACTGATTGGATGAGGCCCACCTACCTTGGGGAGGGCCATCTGCTTTATTCAGTTCATCAGTTCAAATACTAATCTCTTCCAGAAACAGCCTCACAGGCATGCCCAGAAATAACATTTTACCAGTTATCGGGGTATCCTTTAACCCAGTCAAGTTGACACATAAAAATAAGCGTAACAGCTGATTCATTCTTAAGGGCCTATGCAAACTCTCTTGTGTATTTCTAGAGCCCGACCTCCTCTCTACCATGGGCACTGCAGAAAAGGCCAGGCTCTGACAGCATAAAGGAAGAGTATGAGCTGGGGGCTGTTTATAAGGATTGGGGACACATGTAGAATGGATGGATGATTGTTGTTTGGGCCTGCATGAATTTAGACTTCTCCAGCTACTTAGATGAAAGGAGATTTTTTTATTTTGTCCTTGTTTGTCGTACCCCCACCCAAGGAAGAGGACAAAACATATTTTGGATGAGCAATGAACAGATCAGACATAATTTAAGGACAGTGAGATGGGGAAGGTAGACAGTGGGCTGGGGTATTGCTTGGACCAGTTGTGCTGTTGATCTGTTTTGTGATTCTGAACATGTGAGGATTTGTGGTTTAAGGGAAAGATGTGAGTTTAGGAGGCATAAGTCCTGGGTTCTAGTCCTGAATCTGCCATGAACGAGTTCATGGTCACCAGAATTGAATCTGGAGCACATCACTGGGATGTAGCAATTTTAGATTGTTCATAAAACAATGAGGTTGGTTCCCAAACACAGGTTATGCATGGAATTTTTCTCAGTCTGGAGCAAAATTGACAAGAAGAAAATGACCATGGTTGTTGGCTTGTCATGAAACTAAGCGTATTCAATTTAATGGCTCCTCCTCTATTCTAAGGTGGGATATGTCCTAAATCTTTTGCTGTTAAATTCCTTTCTTTTAAGAAGTGATTGTGAAAGTACATGGGGATTGGATTGTTTTTTATTTTTTAATGGCTTTACTTGGCAAAATAAAAAGTTGGCAACATAATTTTAATCCCTTATATTCTTTTAAAATTTTAATGATACAAAATCCACAGCACTCAGACCAGATAACCTTTAAAATTCCTTTCAGTTCTAACAGTTGGGGATTCTAACCTTTTCTTGCCACTTGGAGCTGTGAGGTGAGAAACTCGTGTCAGCTTATGTTTGCATCCTGAAACAAGCTGTGTTTTTGCCTGGAGACATCCTAGTGCCAGGAGTAAGTATTACAGATACTTCAGCTTTTTCTTCAACTGAAACAAAACCATAAGCATTACTTTTAATTTTATTTGACCAAAGATTAGAACTGAAAGTGCTGAAACCCTCTGTCATGCATTGTTAGTTGAAGGATGAATTGGCCTAGTGGAGGGGTCAGCAAACATTTTTTGTAAAGGAACAGATCAAAAATATTTTAAGTTTTACAGGCCCCATGAGGTCTGTGCTATATTATTCGCGCCCCACTCCCTTTTTTTTTTTAACAACTCATTAAAAATGGAAAAACACTTAGCTCATGGGCAGGATTTGGCATATGGATCATAATTTGCCAGCCCCTGTTCTGGTGTCTCTGGAAGGTGGTTTGGCTTTACCTCTCCAAGTTACTGATGCATAGTTACGTGCAGCTGAGCAGTCCACTCACAGTAATTTACCCTGCAGATAGGATTGCATCTGTGCAAAATGGCCTGGGCACAAAGTTACACATAGTGGCATTGTTTGAAATACCAAGATACTGGAAGCAACCTAAATATTCGTTAATAGGAACTGGTTAAATAAAAGAATATCCATACAGCAGAATATGATATAGCCTTTTAAAAGAATGCGGCAGCTCTTTATAGAATAATACCTGAAATATATCCTTAAGAGGGAAAAAAGCAAGGTGCAAAACAATGTTTTTAGTATACCATTTATTAGTTTAAAAATAATAGTGTATGTGTATATGTATGTGTGCCTGTATGTGCACACACACGTACATAAGTGTGTTTACTTCTTGAACTTTTTATATGTATAGGATACTGGTAGCTATGGCTGTCACTGAGGAGAGTAATTGAGTATCTCATAGGGAAACTTTTTACTTATATTATTTTGCATTTTATGATTTAGCGCTATGTGCATGTATCACTATTCAAAAAATAAATTTCATTTTTAAAAAAGAACCGGAATGGAGAAAAGAATGGCAATTTTCAATGCAAGCAAATTCAAAGCTGTTACTGCTTGAAATAGATGAGTCTTTCTTTAATCACAAGTGAACCCTAACTTCCCTAAAAAATGTCCATGTTTGGTTCCCTTCACATGAAGGTACTTTGACCGAATAATATCCTTTGTCAGCTTTTGATCATCGAAAGAGGTAGAATACCCATCTTGAGAAGCTGGCTTTAAGATTATGTTGTGCTCGTGTTCCTTCCGATTTTTAAAGTTGTGAGCAGTCATACTACAAGTTGACTTGAAGAATAAATATATCTGAAGAGAGTTTAGCTTGGTAACAAAACAAAATCTATAGCCATGGCATGCTGGTACTGGAAGGCTCACTGAGACTCATCTAACCCCTTGGTTTGATCAGTGTCCTGAGGTACAGAACCCAAGATCAGGCAGGTAGCAGCGGAACAGCCTTTAACTCAGACTTGCTGACATGGAGAAGGCTGCATTTCTAGTGGGTGTTGCTCTATAAGTCCCAACCTTCTTTTTCTATATTGCTGACTCACTAGAAGGCAGAGATTTGGAACATGGTTCCCCAGTAACCACTCTCTCCTGAGTCACAGCCATGTCTCTGTGGACTGCCATGGTACCTCTGTTCTCTCTATTCCCTGCCCTCCCCACTGGGACATCTTTAAACAGCTCTCTTATCAGTTCCTGCTCCTTACCCTGACCAGAAGGCCCAGCTGCTTTCTTGGGCCCTTCCCTGAGAGCTAAAGTATTGAAATAAGAAATTGTGCTGTCTCTTCTGGAGGGAAAGGGTGACTTGTGGCCAGACACTGTGGTAGGGAGAAGATGTGAGAGGCTATGTGTGCAGGATCACTGATGTTTAGACTTAGCGAGCTGGAGACAGAGGAGATATAGTGTGGGAGATGGCAAGCGTGGCCAGTTTTCCACCTCCCACCGTGGCTATACCTTTTTCAGTTCCTCCACCTCTCCCTGTAACCATGCCTTTTTCAGAAGAGACAGAGTATTTCCTCACCCCTAGTCTGGCCTGGCCTCATGACTGCTTTTAGCCAGTAGAGTGCTGTTGTAGTGATGAATGGTGCAACAGTTCCAAGCCTAGGCCTCAAGAGGCACTGTATGTTTCTGATGGCTCTCTGACATTCCACCATTGCCATGATGACATTTTCGGAGCCGAGCCAAATGACCTTAGTTTTCCCAGCCAAGGACTTCCTAAATCTGCAAACAGCCAGCTGACCCCAGGGTGATAATTATACCAGGGTAAGTAATCCCAGCTAAGGTCAGCGGAGCCACCTAAGTGACCCCCATACCTAACAGTAAGAGCTGTAAGCACTGTTGTATGCCAGTGATGTTTTTGGATTGCTGTTTCTGCAGTATTGTGAAAATATATACAGATGGGCATGGTGGAAAAGGACCGGTGGCTGGCTCTGTGTTCAGACATGGAGAAACCAATGTTTTCTTTCCCCTCTTTTAAAATACTGTCTGAAACATGTGGAAGTGTTTCTGATACAATAAAACAAATCAAAATAAAACAACAAAAAGCCAAGGCAAGTCCCAGAGCAGGAAAGTACTGCACCATTGAAGTACTACAAAGGGAAAATGAACCTTTAGGCAAGGACTGTATCTAGCAGGAGCTGTGAAAAGGTCAGTATACCGTAATACTGGCATTTGAAAGGCTGCCCTCCCTTCCTTCTCTATAAACTGTTTAACTTAATCTGTTGGGATTTTCCCCCTCTTACCAAGGGGTAATGAGTTGCTATTATAATATTACTAATGAACTCATTTCCATTTCAAAATATCAGGTAGTTACCATGTTATATAATTGTGATCACACTTAAGTAGAAGTGCTACCCCATTTATATGATTTTTGAAAACCTGATAAAGCATGTGAAAAAGTTAAAGGAACTCTAATAGAAGAATCACTCAGGATGTTGGCATAACATTTTTTATCCCAGGAATATGAACATTGTTTTAGGAAGTATGGAAATAAACCCTATAGTCAGTTGTTCCAGTAAAATAAACCAAGGACATACTCATTCTTAATTAAAAACAATAAAACTCTTAGAAAAATAGGATATTTCTTTAGCATGATTTAAGTATATTGTAAACCAAAAAATGAAAATGTGTGTATGTACATTCATACATTTGCATATATCTTTAACCAACATCTAACATCCTGTTTAGTAGGAAACACTAGAGATTTCCTAAACTTAAAAAAAAAAAAAAAAAGATGGCAGGATGGCTCAGTTTAAAAAAAAAAGATGATATTCATTATTGTCCTGTCATTGCTTGCCAGTGCAATAAAACATGAAACATAAATTAAAAAAAAAAAAAAAAGATGGCAGGATGGCTCAGTTTAAAAAAAAAAAAGATGATATTCATTATTGTCCTGTCATTGCTTGCCAGTGCAATAAAACATGAAACATATATTTAAAGTGTAGCTGATAATTGGAAGAAAAAAGTTTTAAAAAAATAAAACAACATATTTACCAACCAGTAAAAACAAGCAAATATATGGTAACACTCCTGGAATTGATGAGAGCTCAGTAAATTTGTGGGTGTATGCATGAGGAATAATAGCTACATTATATACCAGCAACAAACTGTTAGCTATAATGGGAAAAACGCTCCTTCACAATAGCCACAGAAAGGGTAAAACCCATAGAAAAGTCTCACAACACATTGCTGGACTTACATAAACAGAGAAATTTACTAGGAGATATTTTTAACACTGAACAAATGAGAACTCCATCAGGTTTCTGGGTGTTAAAATACTGAATATTTTACATTTGTCATTTTCTCCCAGTTGTTTTATAGGTTTCACATAAGCCTGTAGAGTGTGGAAGAATAGGTTCGTTGACACAGGCTTTCTGGGAGCTCAGTTTGGTAATGTGCAAGGAAAGCTTTGAAACAGTCTCTGTCCTTTTGGCCTCAAGAAATAGGAAACCTGCCTAAAAACTGTTTAAACAATGAGAGGTCTGGGGCCGGCTGAGTGGTGTGATGGTTAAGAACTGGCTTGGGACGCCAGAGGGCCCCAGTTCGGATCCCACATATGAGGGCCAGTGACACTGCCCTCCTTTAAAAAAACCCCAAAAAAACAATGAGAGGTCTGGGTGTATTGTCCCTCTGTCCAGAGGTGGAGTGTTTCCTGGGAAGTTGCTGGCTCAGCACCACCACAGAGGACGTGATCTTTGCTTTTCTTGCCCTGCCACCCACAGTGGAGGGGCAGGTCCCTGAGGCCTGGCTTCTGAGAGTCACATGGTGGCTGCATCAGTTCCAGCTACACATCCTTGTACAGATACCTGGAGTTGAGAAAAGGGACATTCCTTCCTGCATGGGTATCTTTTTATAAGGAGAACCTTCTCAAAGCTCCCAAAGACTTATATTTTGCAGGCTGGAATGGCATTGAGGTGCCCCTATACAAAACGGGATGGGCTGGATTAGGGTGCAGCTTAAACTAATCAAGTCTCTTATCTTTCCTTTGAGGGAAGAGGCCCCGCTCTGAGGACATGGTGGGGCACAGGGTGAGCAATGAATAAATGGGTCTCTGCCAGTAAGGGTGCGTGTGTATGTGTGTGTGGTGTGTCTGTGTGTGTGGGGTGCATGTGTGTGATGTGTGTGTGTTGTATGCATGTGTGTGGGGTGCATATGTGTGTGGTGTGTGTGTGTCTGTGTGTGTGTTTGGTGTGTGTGTATGTGGGGGTGCATGTGTGTGTGTGTGTGTGTGGGCTGCATATGTGTGTGGTGTGTGTCTGTGTGGGGGGGGTGCATGTGTGTGATGTGTGTGTGTTGTATGCATGTATGTGGGCTGTATATGTGTGTGGTGTGTGTGTGTGTGTATGTGGTGTGTGTGTATGTGGTGTGTGTCTGTGTGTGGGGTGCATATGTGTGATGTGTGTGTGTGTTGTATGCATGTGTGTGGGGTGCATATGTGTGTGTGTGTGTGTGTGTGTATGTGTGTATGTGTGTACTGGCTTTGAGTAGACAACCAACTGGCAGTCCATACTCTTTGAATCAGGAATTTCAGCTCTAGAAGCTCATTCTAAAGAAATCATAGAAGTGAAGAAAGCTTTCTGTGCTCAACTAAATATTATTTACAATAATGAAAACATTATTAGGTATATAGTTATAGAATTACAAAATATACAGCACAGGTTTAAATTATTGTGTATCCATGATAATATTATGAAACCATTAAAAATCATATTTTCATGACATAAAAAACTCTATAGCGTGTTTGAGGGGGAAGCAATTATAGAATTATAATTGAATTATACAATTATAATTAAACTTCTCCATTTTCATTTACTCATACACACTGAAGATTGGGAAGACATATAACAGAGTACTGTCGTTCATCTAGTGATAAATTATGGGTAATTTTCTTCTTTTCTGTATTTCTGACCTTTCACTAATAAACATGTAGTACTTTTAAGATTAGAAAAACTAGTCGCATTAAAATCACACATTTCCATTGTATTTGTTAGATTTTGCTGTATAGCAAACTGTTCCAAAATTTAGTGACTTTACTTAGTTCATCATTCTGCAGGCCAACAGCTTGGGCTGGGCTCAGTCAGGTAGGCAGTTTTTATGTACTTGGTTGGGGTTGCTGATGTATCTGCGTCAGCTGCTGGGTGGGCTGGGGGCTGGCTAGGGGACCTCATCTTCAGGCAGGCTAGTTCTGGCTTGTTGTCATGGCTGTGGAAAAGGGTTACAAGAGTGAGCAGAAGTAAACAGGCCTCTTGGGCCTAGGTTCAGAATGGCACCCTGTCAATTCTGCCACATTCTATTGACCAAGGCAGGTTATAGGGCCAGCCCCACTTCAAGGGTAGGGAAGTGATACCTTCCCCACGGCCATGCCCTTGGTGGGAGAAGCCACATATGTAATCATGTTAAATGAGAGATATGGATACAAGAGAGGTAGAGACTTTGGAACCATTTTGCAAGCAATGTCACTGCATCTTAAAAATATAAAACAAAACAAACAAGCCTTACCCAAAGATTACTGAAATAAACTATGAAGTAAAGGGTATATTTAGGTGATGAAAACTTTTAAATGTTTTCATTCAAGGTCATTGGAAAGATCTTATCTTTTCCTGTCACTCGTGGCTGGTTGAGAGTTTAGTGGCAGCTTATCTTTTGAGGTTGAACTAAACAATTAAATCAAGCTGTTTTTAGGGGAGGGAGGCCAGCAAAATCCTCTCTGTAAATGAGTTAATATTGATGCACAATCAGAATTTGTCCTTTGTTTGTGTCGGTAACTCATCTTGTGTGGGTCTTGGCGAAGTGCTGGGTGATGGGACCACAGCCAGAAGCAACAGATGGGAGCCTCGCCATGCTCAGAGCCTTGTCACTGTTTTCATCTTGTTTCCTGTGGGAATGGAGTTTAGAAAAGTTCCTTGGTGGAAAGGCTCAACTGAGTAAGTAAGATGATACATGCCATCCCTTCTTGATATGTAGCCATCAGGCTGTGGCATTAGTAAATCGTTGATAACTGAGAAGTCTTGTGATGCTTCTCAAACTGGGAGTGACAGGGCACACTTACGGGTTTCGTGGGGACCTGAAGCATAAGCATGATGCATCTTTTTGGAGCATCACTTTTGTTTCATGTTTCAACTTTTTAATTTTGAAGTCACCTTGGATTTACAGAAGAGTTGCAAGTGCAGTATAGAGGGTTGTTGTATATCCTCACTGGATTCCCCCTAATATTATAACATTTTACATAACCATGGTTCATTTATCAAAACTAAGAGATTTACATTGGTACAATGCTGTCAACTTTAGTTATTAACTACGGATTTTATTCAGATTTCCCGTTTTTCGGGCCGGCTGAGTGGCTCAGTTGGTTAAGAGCTCGCTCAAGAGTTTGAGCTCTGAGCAACAGCGGTTCGAGTCCTGGCCTGAGCTGAGCAGCCGCTGAGCTGCCAAGAGGTGGCAGGATGGCTCAGCTAAAAAAAATAAAAAATAAAATAAAATAAAATACAGATTTCCCATTTTTCTACTAATCTTTTCTGTTCCAGGATCCAATTTGCATTGCTCTCAGTCATCATGTCTCCTTATTCTTCTCCAGGGTGTTGATAGTTTCGTCTTCCCTTGTCTAATATGACCTTGACGCTTTTGAAGAGTGATCAGGTACTTCGTAGAATGTCCTATGATTTGGATTTGTCCAGTGTTTTGTCATGATTAGACTGAGGTCATGGATTTGGGGCAAAGAGTACAATAGAGGCAATGTGCCTTTGTCATCGCATCATGCCAGGGAGTGCATGACGTCAGCGTGACAGTACTGGTGATGTGAACCTTGATCACTTGGTTATAAGGTAGTGACTGCCAGGTATCACTATTGTAAAGTTACTTTGTTTCCCTTTCCACAATATATTCATTAGAAGAGAATCACTGAGTCCAGCCCACAATCAAAGGAAGGGAGGGGATTTAAGCTTCACCTCCCAGAGGGAGGAGTATCAAAGAATTTGTGGGTGTATCTTAAAACTACCACAGTAATTAATAATACTTTTATCCATATGTATTAATATTTTTGGGAAGATGCTTTCAGACTGCAAATATTCATAGTTTCACCCATGAGTCCCAGCAGTCCACCATTGCAGGGTCACCGTTTGGATTGATGCTTTTTCTGTTACTGCTCCTTAGAAGAGGTGAGGAGTCACCCCTGTCCACCACACCTGAATTTCATTTAGCCTTCTGGATTATAGTAATACCTTGATTTGTGAGCAAAATGTGTTCTGGAAACAAACTACACATATTGCAAGACATTGCTCGTTTACCAAGTTAAAATGTTATTAGAAATGTTTGCTCATCTTGCAGAACATTTGCAAACCAACCTACCTGCAATCCAAAGTTTTATTGTATTTTGTATGTTGACGTCTGCTAAGGAGGAGCCTGGGGATTGGATTGGAACTTTCACGGTAAGCAGTACAGAGCGCCGTCCAGTGATGTGGGCCAGAAGGGGCAACCATCCGGATGACCATCCCCTTGTTCTGGCTCTGTCACTCCGAAGGTCTGTGACCTTGGGCAAGGCCCTGAACAGATGGTCTCAGGATACTGTGTTCTGTCATCTGACTTTGACAGGCACAGAGAGTACTCCTTTCTGCCTCATGTTTTCATCTGTGATGTCGGGGAACTGTGGGGGATCTGAATGAACCTGAATATGCTGTGGTCCTCGGTTGCTGCTCAAGAGGAGCAGCAGGTGAGAGAGATGCAGAGGTGTTGGGCGGGGGGAAAGGGTGCTCACTCAGCTGATCACAGGGTGCGCGGCTTGTCACAGGCCAGCAGTCCTGAGCAGGCTCTGGGAGGGCTGGGATGCTGCCTTCTGCTCTCTGTGCTATGTATTCTCTTTTTCTGTTTTTTCTGTTCCGCTTTTCTGTCTGTTGTCTGTCTGCCCCTGCATGCGAGCTACAAGGAATCTCTGCCAAAGAGGTAATCCAGGGTCTCAAGCTAAAGTAATGTGGGGACTAAAGACAAGCCAGAGATGTACAAAGCAAGATACCTGGGTTAACTCAATTTTCTTGGACCCCATGGGAAGTTCTCTCTGGGCTCTGGTTTGTAGCTGTCACTGACCCCAGAGGCAGCAGATCTCTTTCTCCCACCTGGATGATGAAAGGCAGGAGATTCTTGATCTTCTCTGGGATCAGACAGCCTGTCCCAGCCTTGTCGCCGGTAGGCGCCTGCAGCTCCTTTTTTCCAGCCGCTTGGATCTTTTGCTTTTCAGTTTGGGTGACTGATCTATATCACCACCAGGTTAAGAAAGTAGGCCTCTGATTCGCTTTCTCCAGGATTTTCTTTTTACCTTTTTTTTCCTAGGCCTTCACAGTCTCTCTCATTTAAACCAGGGACTGCTGAAGTCATCACTCCCCTTTTCTTCTTGAAATTCATTTCTGTTTTACAGAGCTCTGCCCCTCACTGACCCAATACTTTCAGGTGTCATCTTTCACATCCACATCGGCTTGGTGGTTTGCGGTTCCCCCTGCTCCCCATCTCCTGCTCTCCCTTCCCACACACAGGCCCAGCTTCTTAGCGCCCCACCTGCCACCTACCCGCCCCCTCTCATAGCTGCCTTGTAATAGCCCTTCAGCCATTGGAGACCTGGCCTGGTGTCAAGTTTCTT